>NC_000068.7:4222500-4302500 GCF_000001635.26 Mus musculus | reverse complement strand
TGCTTTGAGTTGGAGGGAAGCTTGGATGGTTCAGTGAGTTCCACAGAGCGAGACAGTGTTTCAAAGCAGAGAAACAGACAAACAAGAGAAGCGACCTATAAACATGTGGGCTCTTTTATTCCTGTGCTCCAAAGCTGCAAAAGTAAGCACACAGTAGGTGTTGCACACAGTAGGTGCTGCACACAGTAGGCACTTACTACCCATTAGGTCAGGTGAATAGTACTGAGCACAGGAACATGTCTCAAACTGAACTGAAGACCTACCTATGTACAACCAGAATAGGCAATGTCCTTTGAAAAAAAAAGTTCAAATAGAAAAAAATTATAACTATTAGAGCCAGCAACTCAGTTCTGCCTGTATATTCTAGACGGTCCCCATATGTCGAAACCTTTAATTAGATTTTCTTTAAATTAAAAGGCCCTTAACTAGTAAGTAGACCAGCCAGAATAAGCCGTTTGAATTAAGGTTTGTTCCTGTCCCAGAGCTGGGTCATGTTATATTCATCGGTCTTAACTCATAGGCTGGGTTTGGCCTGTGCTTGATCCTAACACGTGGATGCAGACATCCGGCTCATGGAAGGGCTTGTGGTGATTCCAACGGGGAATCTGGGGGTGCCTAAGCCACACAGAATAAACCATGGAGGTGTAAGCAGCATCCCCACATGTTGAGCCGACCTCCTCCAGACATCTCTCCCACTTTGCATAAACGACAGCCACCCTCAAAAGGCTATTCCTTCCTACAGTTGAAATAAATCATTACTTCTTTATAGGTTCTTCTCTGCCAGAGGCTACCATGCAGGGCATATGCTTTCAGGAAATTAACAGTCACTTCTGCCGAAATCGGTAGGATTATGAAAGAACAGAGCCCAAAGCAGAGCACTATCTTTGAAAGAACAACAACAAAAACAAGTAAGGATGAGCAGGGTCCTTTAAACCGGCTTGGTAACTGACACTAGCTTGCCTAAGCCCCTTCATACCACCTTTGCCTTCTTTTTCACCCAGCAAAGGAAACTGGGTGCTGTTTCAGTGAGCACAGGCGCAGTCGGCTCTAAGCCCTGACACACTTCTTAACAAGCTCCACGGGGACAGACGGCTCTACCTTCCCATTTCATCTTTCCTCTGGCATCTGCAACTGACAGACATTTCCATTTCAGAATTCTCAGCCTTATTTGTTCAGAGAGAGAGAGAGAGAGAGAGAGAGAGAGAGAGAGAGAGAGAGAGAGAGAGAGAGAGAGAGAGAGACGGAGAGGGAGAGGGAGAGGGAGAGGGAGAGGGAGAGGGAGAGGGAGAGGGAGAGGGAGAGGGAGAGAGAGAGAGAGAGAGAACATCACCATATAGAAAATAGAATCGTATCTGCAGCCGCAGGAAGTTCCCCTATTGCCCAGGAAAAACATCAGTAGCAACATCAGTAGCAGTAGCACAATGTAAACCAGCATCTCTAGTCTGTAGCAACTGCTTAATGAAAACAAACAGCCGACTACAGCCACGTAGCTTACCCTCTCCACGCTGCGCCTTCTCAGAGATCCATAAGGTATTTTCAGAAGTCTCTGAGGTCTGTTTGGAGTCACGGCAGTCTGAACTACCATGGTGTGGAGCTGGGAGTGATCGTGTGTGTGTGTGTGTGTGTGTGTGTGTGTGTGTGTGTGTGTGTGTGTGTGTGTGTTGCTAGTAGCAAAGAGAGACTAGCTAGCGTCCTTCTCAGAGCTAAACTGTGGTCTTCTGGAGAGGTTTCCCAAATATCTAAACGCTGAAAGCGTTTTCTGCCCAGTGAATTAAGATGTGGTTGGTCAGGAGGTGGGGGATGGGGGAGAAAGGAAAACAGCCCAAGTTCTCCAACTTCAGCTGTGTGAAGCAGCGCCTTCAGCTTCCTTCTAGCTGTCCCTGCAGCTCTGGCTCAGCGTGACCTGCTGCCCCAGGAGTGGGTACGTGGTGCTTGTGAGGAGAATGATCCAGAAATGTCAACTTGGCTTCTCCGGGCTTCGGATGGCAACCAGGTCAGTTGTCTCATCAAGGGAGTATCGGACGCATTATTCACCCCACCACGTGATGCCCAAGCCCCTCGGCTGTACAGTAGGTCACGTGCTTCCCTTAAAAGGACTAAGTGGAATCTCCCCTACATCTGCAGCAGAGATTAATTCAAAATCCTGCATTCTGATTTCATTCTCTTCTAAACATTAAAAAATATTTGAAGACTAGGAACAATACACAGGAGGATTGAGGGTCTCTTTGGATTCATAAATTACCTCTATGAAACTGAACATCAGACACGAATGTTTTTTCCCACTAGTGCCTCCAACAGAAAATAAATGTACGCATCAAATTAATTATATGAATGCAGTCCACAGGAAGGGAGGTGGGGGTTGTGGTGGGAGAAAGAAACCTGTCTTTGCTACCTTTGTATGCATGGTTCAGATGAATCAGACCAAAGTTGTTGTGTGTGCCCCACCTTGTGCAAATGTGCTTAGAATGTTGTTTTTTGTTTGTTTGTTTAAATTTTTTACATTATTTTTTTATTTTGTGTGCCTGTGTGCATGGGGGTGTCGGCTTGGGGAACTCCCCAGTAGTGGTGCGGTCAGAGGACAATACCCGGGAATCAGTTTTCTCCTTCTAGCCGTCAGTCCGGGGGACCAAACACAAATCTTCAGGTTTGGTGGCAAGTGCCCTCACCTGCTGAGACGCCACATTTGCTCTAGGACATTCGCTTTTTATGCCTGCTAGCGAGCAGGACTAAGTCACGTGTGGTTTCACAAAGCTTTGAGAAGACTCAAGCGCAGCTTCATCCACATCTGCCACATCAGCCGATTCTTTTCTGATTAAGGTGGCATTTCAACAGGTGGTTCAAGTAGGCTATAGTTTTAACATTCTATAGCATTTGTAATGGCTACATCGCCAGTTAACACCCCCACCCCATTCCTATCAATTCACCTCCTCAAATCAGCTCACTTCCATTGCAGAGAAAGGTCACAAGTAATGGAATTTTTGTTTGCTTCTCTTGAGGAAAAGAAAAAAGTTCTACACACACACTCATACATACACATACTCATACACTCACATTCACATACACTCATACACACTCATACACACACACACACACACACACACACACACACACACACACACACACACACGTCTGCCCTGGTTTTCATGAAGTGACGGTCACTTCCTCTGAGGGGATCCCAGGCTTAGCCTGATGTTGCTCCCATGCTGGGAACTAGCTTTTCTTTATTCTCCACAAACCCCTGAGCTCAGTTTATTTAGAGTGATGGAAAAGAAAGTTCTGTTTATTCAGACAAACCTAATAGGAAATGGGGGTGGGCGGGAAGGGAAGAGAGGTTTTATGCTGTTAAGGAATGAATCAGAGCAGAGAGACCTGGAGGACTGGGAAGCTGTGGTGCTGGGCTGGAACGAACGGTGGGCAGGGTCCTCCCACGCAGACACACACTAAGAGGCAGTTAAAGAAAGCAGCGGGCCCACGTGGGAAAGTCCGAGTGTACAACAATCAGGCTTTGTTCATAATTGGTTCCATGTGTGCGGTTGGGGCGAGCAGAGGGTGAGCGAGAGGGGAGAGGCTGCGAGAGAAGGAGCCCTTGGATATCTTTGGAGAGAGGTTTCAGGTTACATGTCATTTGTCCCCAGAGCAGAGGCTACATCTGCACCGATACTCAGACATTCACCCCAGTCTGTAGGGTCTCTTGATTTTCCACAATCACACTAGAAGGTGTCACAGCTTTGAACAAAGGATGGATGCAAACACTTATATGTCCGGAGTTACAGGGTTTTGTTCTTCCAGGGTTGTGTTCTGAGAGAATACAGTACATGGTTGCCTCTCCTGTGACCCCAGCCCCGGCAAAGCCCTTGGGAGCTGAATTTATTTATATTTCAGTAAATGCAACTTCCTGTTTCCCAGGGGTATTAGTGGGGGTTTCGCTGAAAAACTAGAGGCTCTGGTGGTATAGTTCAGACTTGTAAGGGACACTTTGATGAACTGAGTGCAAATAAAACAGAAGCACATGTGTTCAATTATGGTTAAATACGTATAGAAGAGAATGTTAATGGAAATCAAAATAACCCTGAGCCAGACTCCGCACACATTGAGGCCCAGCACATTCCACCCCCTCCCCAATGTGGCGGGGGCACGGTCATGCTTTCTATAAGTAGAAAAGTTTCCTCCCACTTAGGAAGCTCTCCCCAGCCCCTGGAGAATAAATGTTCAGCTCTTCCTTATGACCTCACGGTTCTGAGTAGTCAGTTTGCCCAGAAGTATCTGATAGTCTATCCATGGAATTCTGAGACCCTGCATTTCAGGTTCCCTACGGAATCTACAGCGTTATTATCCATTACTTATTTTCATTATTAAAACACAGGTATGTTTCCCAGGAGGGGACAGACACTCATACTGATATGACCACTTGAGGGGAGGAGACTGGATGGATGCTTGCTTAGTTACCAGACACCGGGCTGGGAGGTTTCCAAAGGCTACCCTCAATGAACCAAATGGCTTCCATTGTTTGTGTTTAACTGGTGAAGAAACAGCCTTCCTGTTTGAGTAAGGTGAGCAGAGTATACAGATGGGCAGGTCAGAACTCAACTGTAAACCAAAGTAACTTTGTGTAACTGCGGGGTCCAACTTGGCCTATTCTATGGTCACCCATCACAGGGCATCCAGCAGTTTCAGAGTCTAGAAAGGAGACCCTCTTAATGGCCTTACAGAAGCTGCCTGCTACAGGATTGGTTAGATGGGCAGTTTCAAAGTCTCTGGATCTGCTGCTGGCATGTCACCCAGGCTTGACTCTAGGCCACCGACAGTCCAAAAGAGATGGAGATGGGGCAGTGAGACCCTGCTTCAGGGACTCAAAGAGGGGTTGAGTAAGAAGTGCTCAGAGACAGGTCACCTACGGTAGGCCAGGGCCTTGTGGATTCCAAGACAAGTTCCACATAAGGCACTGATGGAGCCAAGGGGAGGGACAAGGATGAGTGACAGCCTCCAGTTTTACACAGTCCTCTGCCAGCCAAGTGACAGGGAGAGGATAAAGAGCCACACAGCAGGGACGAGGGCAGAATGGGAAAGGCTCTGTGAAGCAGTGGGTTCAGGACCAGTGTCGACAATGTACTAAGAGTTGACTGGGAAGTGAGGGAGGCTGAGCGAGGATGGGACGAAGAGGAAGGATCAGGAACAGGTTTATCTCAGAGACTGCATCTTCAGTAGGTCACAGCCACCCTAGGTCATGTACATCAGGGAACAGTCGAGAGGGCCCTGGACAGCCAGGGAAGACACCACAGGCTAGGCGTCAGTGAGTTGTGGGGCTGGAGTCCTGGGGAGGCATCCTCACCCTCCAGCTCCTCACGCTGCTCGGCTTAACGCTTAAGGACTAGAGCGCTCATGCGGACGGAGGGTTTGTTTGTTTATTTGGAACATTTCCTTCCAGTCCAGAGAAAAACATTTACATGAAAGTCTTGGGTGAAGCCGTTGAGGAATGAAGTGAACTGCATTGTAGGAAAATCAATGTTTTCAATGTGCCAAAGCAAGGCGCATCAAGTCTAAGCTGTATTATAGGTCACTGACAATAGGGTGTGAAAGATGGCATGGGGGTGATGGCTTGTGGGACAGAAAGCAGTTTATGACACCAGTGCTGGTGGAAAGAGACAGGGAGAAGGAAAGAGCCTGTCTGGTGTATGTGTGTGCCTATGCATGAATATCTCTGTACATGTGTGTGTGTATGTATATAATATATATATATGTGTGTATATAACATATACATATATGTATATATACATATATACAATATACATGTATGTATATATACATATAAATATATATGTATGTGTGTGTATATATATAAAAATCAGAGTACATATGTGTTTGTGTTTATAAGTATGAATGTATGTTTGCATGTATGTATATGTTTGAGTAAGTACATGTGTTTGTATATAAGTACGTTTGTTTGCATGTGCTTGTATTTTTATATGTATGCATTCATATATGTCTGTATGTTTGTGTGTGTGCTTGTCACATACTCACAATTGCATACAGAACATTGCGAATCAGAGCAATGGGCCTACTGCTACATGCTAAAAGCTACACCCAGGACAAAAGAGACACTGACGGAACCCTGGGCCTGGCCACATAAATGTAGACTGCTCCCCAGCCCCACCCATCCCCAAGGTGAGCCTGGTGCTTATCCAGCTGTTGCCAGGTTTGTGAATGGCCAGTGGTGAGGCTAAATCCTTCTGCCCCTTGCAAGTCCACACAGTACACTCTTACTGAGAACTGTAAGTGGCTCACAGTGAACTCATCCCTTCTACTCTGCTCATCTGACAGAGCCCTGGGAGGGCAGGTCATCAGGCCGGGTGGTTTCCTGTGGGAGGAAGGGGCTGGAGTGCACACTGCAGGAGGGGTGACAAGTGGAAGTTTTAGAGGTTGAGGGCACCGTGAGAAGAAAACCAAAGAACCTTGAGCTGACAAAGGTGCTTCAGAGGTGAGCTAGAGGCCCTTTTGGGTGAGAATTTCACTGTCAGGTAGAATATAGGATCCCTTGTGTGTTTGTGTTTCTTACTATACTACCAGAGTCAAGTTAAGGGGGAATTTTTTACTTTGGCTCATGAAGGGAACCCAGTCCATCACAGTGGAAAGGCATGATGCTGGCAGCTCCCCAGAAGATCAGAAATTAGGAAGTAGAGACTGGACAGGAAGTGAGGCCTGGTTATAACCTTCAAGGGCACTTTCTCCAGCTAGGCATCACATCTTAAAGGTTCAATTGCCTCCCAAGACAGCACCCCCTAGCAGGGGAGCAAATGTGCAAAGTCAAGAGCCTGTGAGGGCCTTTTCTCACCCAAGCCCTAACAATTTCATTGCTGTTCACCAAAGCGAAACGCCCTAATTATGAGGGATGAAGGTCATTACAAAGTTGATAGTAGAAAAAGTTCAGAATAGACATGGCACCCTCAGCTGTAGTGAGTCCTCGGAACACTGTACACAATGTTAAAAAAGAATTTTTCTCAGTGTTTTGAGATCTTGGGACAACAGCTAGTTTAGCCACTGTTACTTCAGGCTTGTTTATTGTCCTGGAGGGACAGGCAGGGTTGGAAAGGGAGCATCCCAGAGCCAGGTTTGAAACTGTAAGTTGACCTCATCTTCCAGGCTATTCAAGGCGGGGGGGGGGGGGGGGGGGAGGGGGGGAAAAAGAAAGTGCAGGAGAGAGCCCTGCATGGTAACGCATGCATGTAATCATAGTAGAGGAGATGGAGGCAAAAGGATCGTGAGTTCTAGGCCAGCCTGAGGTACGTAGTGAAGTGCACTGGGGTTGACCCAGGGAGCTGACTCATGTGGCAGCAGCCCATCAATGAACAGAAGGAAGAGGGAGGTCCTGAGGGAGGTCTTAGGTTTGCTGTGATCTGCCTGAGACTGGGTCTCGGGGTATTGTAGGTGCTCTGGTATGGTATGGAGGGAGGGTTAAAACAAACAAGCAAGCAAGCAAGCAAGCAAGCAAGCAAGCAAGCAAGCAAGCAAACCAGGTGAAAAAGGCAGGAGCATGGCTCCAGGCTGAGAGCGGCACCACAGGTGACCAACTGAAAGAAAGACATTGGTAGTATTGGTGGCCAAGGGAAGCATTCTCAGCTAGCTACAGGAGTGGGGAGGAAAGGCAGGGCCTTTAAACAGACCTCAGGGGATCTGCGATGACCAAGTTGGGATTAAACACTGGACAGTTCCAGAGAACCAGTGGCATCCAGCACCTCACTAAGCAGGCAATGCGACTTGCACTGGTTTTCCTTGTAGCTGCCTCATTCCTGGCTGGGCTGGAGGACTAAGGGAGATGTGCCAGTGTGGGGTGAGAGGGAAGGGGCACAAACAGGTCTAATTTCTACCCACCATTATCTGAGCTGGGGTGGAGAAGCTATAGCTGGGGGAGAAGCTTGGGTTTTAGTTGTTGCCATGTGGGACGAGAAAGTGATCAAAGGACAGAGTCACATGGGAGAAACAAATTTTTAACATGTCTAGGAAGTTCCTAGAGTCTGAAGGGGAGTTCTGGGAGAGAAGTCCTGTGTTCCTCCAGCACCCCAGCCTCATTCTTGTTCCTTCCAAACTTAGCCCATTCAGATGGCCCCTGCCTTGTCTTATCAGGACACACTGCCTAGTGGACATAGACTATTAAGAAGGATTCCATAAGTGAGGTCAGAGGTTAAAGTATCCCCCAAACAGGACCAAGACAACAAGCAACACTTCTGTCACCAGACCTCACCTGCCTGGGACTGGGGGAAGTTCCCCGGGTCAGTATGGAGCACTGAGTTTCTCTTGGTTTTAATTGGGGCTTATTCTTACATATCACACAATTCAAAGTGTCTGTCTTTGACCGAGCTTATCTCCCTGTGTCATGTGGAAGATGCCCTAGGAAGAATTGCAGTTGGTTTGGGACCAAGGAAAGAAGAAATAAAACTTCCTTCCTTGGTCCCATCCCCCTTTACCTTCTTTTTCTCCTTCCCCTCCATTGCCTCTCTTCCCCGCCCACCATTCTGTCTCTTCCTTTACTGGTTGGCTGGGGTGGATCTGCCCAGGTTGACTCTGATTGCCCCTGCTGAGGCAGTGTGGTGCTCAAGGCTGAGTCAGCTTGCTTCTGAGATGACATTGTCTTGTAAACTATACCCATGTGTATGATAATGGACCTTGGCCCTGCCCAAACCTCACTTAATATCTCTTCTCATTGTTGTTTGTTTGTTTGTTTGTTTGTTTTATGTTTTTTGTTTTTCAAGACAAGGTTTCTCTGTATAGCCCTGGCTGTCCTGAAACTCACTTTGTAGACCAGGCTGGCCTCAAACTCAGAAATCTGCCTGCCTCTGTCTCCCAAGTGCTGGGATTAAAGGCATGCGCCACCACGCCTGGCTCTTCTCATCGTTTATATTATGATAATGGACCTTGGCCCTGCCCACACCTCTCTTAATATCTCTTCTCATTGTTTATGTTTCCTCCATTACCTCACTGACTGATGAAGCAGCACAGCCCCTTTCAGTGGCACATCTTACTGCAGGGACCATTCTAGATGGTGATACACTTAGTTCTCGAAATGTTTTTTCAAATTGGAACTCATGTTTCCCTGGATAAAGATGAAGCAGTGGGGGCACAGAAAAGAGGCATCACTTGCCCACAGTCACACTGTAAGGGGCTCCCTAACCACTATGTCACTGCTGTGTCTCACACACTGGTTACATTTTCCTGTGGGCCCAGGCACCACAATAGCCTTTGTGGACCTCACTGTCCATCTTCCCACCTCCCTCATGCTTCATTCCATGGGGTTCATTAAAGGCTGCCCCATTGGGACACCTATCCCAGTAGTAATGAAATGTCTTCTTAGCCTTCGAACACTCAATGTTTGGTAGGTTTGGTAGGCAAATTAGTTCACCCATAAGGCTCCTGATTCAATCAACTCAAAGACCTTGCCTTCCTTTAGGCCATAGGGGAAGATGCAGTATGTGCCACAGGGACACCTTGAGATAATCGGGTGTCATGGAACTTCCTGAGATCTTTAATGCAATGATCACACTGTAGAGATTGTAGAAAATATTAATGCCTGTTGTGGTGGAGATACCGGTATTCTGTCTGAGCATGCCTGGATCACCAAACAAATGAATGTTGACCTGCTGGTAGCATGGCTTAAGTTTTCACTCATGAGGTCTTGTCCACAAGCAGCAGCAGCAGTGTGTATGTGCATGCCTTTGCTTATGTGAAGGTGTATGAATGTGTGTGTTATGTGAAAGTGTACATGTGTGTATATCAGTGCATGTATGTGCATGCATATGGAGGCCAGAGGACAAGCTCATTTGTCATTTCTCAGCTGTCATATATCTTTTATTTTTGATAGTCTTCCATTGGCCTGAAAATTGCAAATAGGTTAGGCTGGCTGGCCAGAGAGCTCCAGGCCACTGTCTGTTTCCATCTCCCAGTGCATGGATTACAAGAGCATATTGCCAGGCTTGGCTTTGGTTCATGTGGTTTCTTGGGATGGAACTCGAGTCTCCATGCATGCAAAGAAAACATTTTCATTGACTGAGCTGTTTCTCTAGGCCAGCAGGAGGATTTCACTCTTTTGTATGAAAGCTCTTCACTCCTTGCCTTAATATGCTTGGTTCCCATCAGCACCTGACTTGCCCTTGACTGCTTGAGGCCACTCCAGACACTGAGAGGCTGCAGCATTGAGCGGATGGCCACTCTGCATGGTGGGAATAGCTTATTGCATATGCTGTGAAGAGTGATGTCATGTCTTGGTCCCAGGGAATCAATACTATTGCCAGGATGCCTGTGTGATTAAGCAGGTAATAAGTTGACCTGTGGGGCTGGCTCTGTGGATGGGCTTCAAGATCATTTTGCAAAGCCCTTTTTCATGTTCTGTCAGCTGTAGATAGATTTTGATAACTAGCATCGATCCGCCATGTTTATGAAGTGCACTTTGCACAGGGTAAACTGTGTAATTACATCTGGAATGGCAAAATAAATAATGCCCTTATCTGTGGTATTGACTTCCCAGAATTAGCTGGATATGTATGGTGCACTTCTAAGCAGAACCGGTACATGTTGGCTTTTGATTTTCAATAGGCTTGGCTCTCTCCCGTCAGGCATCCGAGATACTTAGTTAGCTAAGTGCTGGGTGGCAAATGACCAACTCTTAAACCTGTTTCTCATTTGTATACTTCCTTTCTTGTTTTTTTCCAGACAGAGAACTTGAACATATAATTTTCCTCTATAGAATGGATCCCTATAGTTGAAGGAACCCTTCCAGCACTGCAAAGGAGAGTGGGGCCTTTCCTTGATGGTGTCTGATTCTTCCCTCTCCAATACTCAGGGAACATGGGCATTACTACCAAAGGCAATTGTTACCCTTCACCATGAGTCTCATGTTTTCCCAATGAGATGGGACAAATCAACTTGAATTTGTCAGAATGACTGGCATCTCCTAACCTCATGCTGTGGGAATATGGTTTATCTTGAGTGCGCACCCACTAACCCGTACATCAAAATGTCAGAGGGCTTCCCAGTACAAGTTCATGGCCAAAACGGGTAAAATACCTTCAATGGAGCAATTCTTAGAGGCAAATGATGATGAATAGAGGATTCTGTTACAGTTTTCTTGGCCTACCCCACTCTGTTTGCATTCTAAGCCTCTACAACAGAAAGAAAAGTTGTGAAAATTGCTTGAGATACTGAGTCACGTGGTGAGAACAAGGGTGGTAAGACATGACACCAGGGGGCTGGACAGATGGCTTGGGGGAGGGAGGAGCACTTGTTATGCAAGCATGAGCAATGGAGACAGGAGAATCCTCCCATGTTTTCTGAACAGCTAGCCTCATCCACAGAGTAAAAAAATCAACAAAGAGAATTAAAAATTTTGGAAGATGAGCACCAATACTCAAGATTGGCCTCTGACTTCTACATATTTGCTGTGGCATGTGTGGGCCTGTATACACACACACACACACACACACACACACACACACACATTATCACCTGCATACTATAGAACAGTATATTTGGGACTTCTGTGCTGGGTAGTTTTATGGCAACTTGACACAAGCTAGAGTCATTTTGGAAAGGGGAACCCTCAAGTGAGACGTTGCCTTCACCGGACTAGCTTGTGAGCGACCCTGTGGGAGTATTTTCTTGATTGATGAATGATGCAAAAAGGCCCAGCACACAGTGGGTGGAGCCACTTCTGGGCAGGTAGTCCTGAGCTGTGTAAGAAATCATGTTGAGCAAGCCTCAAGAAGAAACCTAGTAAACAGTATTCCTGTGCGCCTCCTGTTTCAGTTCCTGCCCTGAGTTCTTGCTTTGGCTTCTCTCAGTGATGGGCTTACAAGCTGTTAGGGGAACTAACCCTTCTGTCCCCAAGTTGCTTTTGGTCATGGTGTTTCATCAGAGCAATAGAAACTATAAGGAGGGCAGCCTCATTCTATGAGAAAAGGGAAGCCATTACAATGTATACTTTTAGCAAGGAAGCGACACTCATTCTGAGGAGCTGATTGACAAAGAGTGAATGAAGGAATGAAGGTCAACTGGGTAGTCACAGGCTATTGCAGTAGTCCAAATGGGGAAAGGTAAAGTCTAGAACCTGGATATTACTCTTCTATAAATTCTATCTGGGAGACTAGAGAAAGAATGTTATCTGTTATGACAGATGCATAGAAGGAGGGGGAATTCTGACAAGATGCTGAGTGGCTTCTGGACATGCTTAGTTTCTGGTGCTTGGATGTTTTGAGATGAGATTTAAGAGAGGAGTCAAACCGGAAAATGTAGCTCTGATTTTCAACATCACTCGAGCAAACACTAGACATGGTCTTTTAATGAAAAGCATAGGATAGCCATTCAACAATGGGTAGACTTACTTCTTGTGAACACTGGAGATCAAGTTCTTCAGCACTTTGATTGAACACTGAGCCTGGAGAGAGGGGCCAACAAGAATTCCAAGCAAAGGAGGACTGGACGCAGGAGAGATATAAAGGGGGCCCAAAAGGATGATGAGCAAGAGAGGTATCAAGAAGACAGCTATTCAGGAGACCAAGAAGGGAACTCCTCTAACAGATGAAGGATGGAAAGGTCTAGAAAAGATACACCCCACCACAAAATGGAAGTGAACTGAGCCTAATAAAGCTTCCAAATTGACATAAGTCATATAACTCTATTGAAGTTCTTAAATGGCTGATGAGAATATGGGATATTAAGAAAATATTAGAAGGAGACAATTATTAATTCCAGGAAAAACATAAAGTTGTAAAGCCCATCAGGATATGTAGTTATAATTTATTCTATCTCTCAGATATAAACAATATTTTGTTAGCACAATAAAACTAGGTGTTACATTAAACTGCAACATCAGTCCATCAAGAATACAAGTGGGGAAAGGAGCAATGTGTGTGTGAGTTGGGGGTGGGGGTATAAGAGACCTGCAGACTGAGAAGATGGCCCAACAAGTAAAATATTTATCCTGACAGGATGAAGACCTGAGTTCGATCCCAGGAACCAACCCAACTTACATTTTGTTTTCAAAAGAACTGGAGAGGTGTATACAGGTTCATCCTTGAAATTCAATGGTTGTACTTGCTGGTTTTGTGTGCCAACTTGACACAAGCTGGAGTTATCATAGAGAAAGGAGCCTCCCTTGAGGAAATGCCTCCATGAGATCCAGCTGTAAGGCATTTTCTCAATTAGTGATCAAGGGTGGGAGAGCCCATTGTGGGTGGTGCCATCCTTGGGCTGGTAGTCCTGGGTTCTATAAGTAAGCAAGTAAGCAGGCCAGGGAAGCAAGCCATTAAGTAACATCCCTCCATGGCCTCTGCGTCAGCTCCTGCTTCCTGACCTGCTTGAGTTCCAGTCCTGACTTCCTTGGTGATGAACAGCAATATGGAAGTGTAATCTGAATAAACCCTTTCCTCCCCAGCTTGCTTCTAGGTCATGATGTTTGTGCAGGAATAGAAACCCTGACTAAGATTAAACCCTGACCTTCATGAGCTTTAGACCAGTGAGAGACTAACACCTGTCTGCTAGCTTCCAAATGTGTGTGCTCACATATGGATGTGCATTCACACATATGTATGTACCTCTGTACACAGGAACATACACATACACCAAAAGTTAAATCCTTATCTGTCAGGGTGGCAGCATACAATTTCAAAATTAGGTATTTAAGAAATTACTATGTAAATACATGTGGTGGTTTGAGTAGTAATTCCTGTCCCCCAAAAGGCTCATATATTTGAATGATTAGTTACCAGGAAGTGGAACTGTTTAAAAGGATTAGAAGGATTAGGGGTGTGGCCTTGCTGGAGTAGGTATAACCTTAATGAAGGAAGAAGTATTTCACTGGGGATGGGATCTGAAGTTTCAAAAGCCCATGCCAGGTCCAAGCTCTCTCTTTCTCTTTGTCTGCCTGCAGATTGGGATGTAAGTATTTCTCCAGCATCATGTACTGCTATGCTCTCTGTCACAGTAACAATGGACTAACCTCTGTAACTATGGGCAAAAACCGTAGCTAAATGTTTCTTTGTTCATTGTGTCTCTTCACAGCAATATAAAAGTGTCTAAGATAACATATTATTAAGAAAACCACCAGATATAACATTTGGAAGAACATGATTTCAGAGGGACTCAGAGGTTGGAAGGAAGGGATTGGAACCTGGAAGATTTCTTCATAAACCTTCTAGTATTCGACTTTTATGTTCATGAAATTGCCATGCACAAATGTTGATAAGAATCAAAATAAAGTTGCAAACAGAAGGAGCAATGTTAGAGGAAGCTTGAGCCAGATAAGAACTCAGCATAAGGGGGCTGGAGAGATGGCTCAGTGGTTAAGAGCACTGACTGCTCTTCCAGTGGTCCTGAGTTCAATTCTCAGCAACTACTGGTGGCCCACAACCATCTGTAATGTGATCTGATGCCCTCTTCTGGTGTGTCTGATGACAGCTACAGAGTACTTATATAAAAATAAATAAATAATATTTAAGAAAGAACTCAGCATAACAGGTTAATAATGAGAAAGTTCTGGATGGTCATAAGAATGTGCATATGGAATGCTGGCAACAGAAGCTAGACAGAAGAGTCGAGAGCTGGAGGCATCTGCCTCCTTTTGAAAGGATAGATTCAAGTGTAGATAATCAAGCTATTTAATGCAACAAAGAATGTTTCATGACATCTGCTTGGTTTCCTGTTGTCCTTTTTCTTCAGTTGGTCTATGGAGAGGTCTTGGAATGTCCGTGGAAGGCAGAGCCACTGAGCTATGCCTACTAGAGATGAGAGATAAGCAACAAGTCTTCTCATCTTCTGAAACAAGAGGAAGATGGACTGACAGCAGAAGCAGTTCACATATAACAAGAAATTCTATACTTGCTATTCTTTTAAAATATTTATCATTAATAAAAATTTTAGATGTATGCATTTGTTTGGCAGGGGGTATATATGAGTTCAGTTACCCTTGGAGGCCAGGAGAGGACATCAGGTCCTATGGAGCTGGAGGTAAAGGTGGTGTGATGCGGGTGCTGGGAACTGAAGGCAGCTGCACAGCTGCAGCTAGCGAAGCCCCACGTGGTAACAAGGGATTATGAAACAAGTGATGTGACCGACTCTCTCATCTTACAGAAGCCTTGGTGCGTGCTGACTGGCAGCCTGTTTTCAGGTTCAGAGAGACACTGTGCCAGGGGAAAGAGACAGAGCAGGGCAGTCAACATTCTCCTCAAGAGCATGGGCGAACAAACTGTCCAATTGGGATCGGAAAAATGGTTAGAATAATCAACTGAGAGATATTTATTTAAAAGGATGGGGCATTTGAGAGCATCCTCTTGAAGAGGGAGAGCATTGCCAGACATGGAAACAAGACTATGGGAGTTTAGAGGGAGTAGAAGGGAAATTAGAGAGGTCAAAGCAACAAATTAATGAACTTGGAGTATTTTAAGACATTTTTTTATTCTATTTTTCCCCTCTGAGACAATCAAACTCCCACTGATCCTTTGCTATGCCAGAGTCCACCCCCTGTCTCAGTCCTGCCCCACTGCTGCCAGACTTCAGGCCGTGGTAGCGAGTCAGATCAATGCTAGTTTCATACTATACATTCCGTGACCTGACAACCGAGGACTAGACATGCAGGAGGACCCTCTCCACGGTCCACCACATACTCTATCTTCAAGCTTACTTCTCAGTGCCATGACTATGATCAGAATGGACGCAAGTGACTCAGCTCCCCACACTCTCCTTCAAGAGACCGGCCCTCTGGGAATCCCGCCAGCATGGAATGGTATCCATTTGAAGACAAATTATAAATTAATAATAAGTAATGCTCCAGACTCTCCTGTCTGCCAAAATACACCATTCATTGTGAAGTCCCTGAAAGGGCCCCAGTGATGTATAGCCAAGAAAGGCCAGCCCTCTGGGGCCTTTCCTCATTTTAAACACAGACGGTGTGCCCTCACAGCAAGCGCTGCGGCCGTCTCCCCTGGCAGAACAACTGTTGTTCTTGGAAAGAGCACAGGCCAACACCTTCCAGCTGCATTGCCACCTGCAAGCCTCTGCTTCTGCAGTCCCTGTTCACCATCAGTGACCCACAGAGAGCAGACCTGTGCCCCATAGTGAGAGCCCAAAGTGTAAGGAGCCCCGGTGGCTGGGCTGGGGGAGTGACTTTGTTGACATGGCTTTTGCTAAAATTCAGAAAATCATTGTGGGAAGAGGTGCGTGTGTGTGTGTGTGTGTGTGTGTGTGTGTGTGTGTTCCCTGTCGGTTGCCCTTTTCTTTAAAGGAAAATAAATCAAACCAAACAGCTTCATCTTATCAAACAAATTCCTGGAGAACCCATATGAAACCAGTTTCTGTGGACAGTGTGATTTGTGGCACTACCTAGTAATCTGCATTTCTCTACATGGAATCACCAGTGTTTTGAGCACTGTGAATTCCTCACTGCCCACCCCATACCCCCAGCCCTCTGGAATGATTGCTTCACAAACAAATCTGATTCCTCCAGGGAACGCAAACAGAAGTGGTTTGATCTCTGCGGGGGTAGTGGGAAGTGTTGTTTTCTCTGTTCCGCCCATTCATTTAGACCTCTAGAGCTGACTTCATTCAAAATGCCACACCTCTGCCAGTGGTGTGGCATTGATCCATGTGGGCAGTTCTGTGTCACTGGACATTTAGGAACAATACCCACCCCACCCCACCCCACCCCACCCCAACTTCCCCTTCTGTATATTGGAGTAGAAACAGCACAATTGCAAGCTAGAAGCTTCTGTTCATATGGGGACACAATCCCTATTTGGGATTGCAGGGACAATCCTTGCATGTGGGAATGGAAAGCTTTTACTTACAAACACATCCATGAACAGGTGCTCCAGTGTCATCTCGAAGTCATCCAGTCTGGCAGCTAATGTCATGGTCAATGTCCCAATAGGACTCACGGAGCCCAAATCTGCAAACCCTTCAGCTCACAGAACACCTTTGGTGTCAGGTCGGTAACTAGGCAAAGTCGCTACTAATGCAAAGTGGAAAATCTTAAAATAAGACAGAGCATTGCAGAACGGGCTGCCAGGGCTCCCGAGAAGAAATTCTAACTTAAAAAACAAAAACAAATCAAAACAACTCTATTAATGGTTCTATGCTACTGGGCTGGGCAAGAAGGGCAGCAAGTGAAGAAGGTAGCTTCCTCTGCAGAACTGTACAAAGTAAGGTGCCCACAAAATGCCAGGCACCTCAGCAGAGGCTTGCGGAGACAGCTGAATGGAGCAGAAACGAGACTGGGGAAATGCCTGAAGCCGTCTGACTCTGATATTTATAGGGCCACATGTTTTTGACTCCAGCCATTTCTCAGTTCATTTCTGACCTTTCATAAATGGCTACACACAGTGGAGTGTATTGTCGAACGAGGGGCAGTGGGTCCCGCAGAACTTGGCTGTGACCAAAGCCAGGGCAATTCACACAGACACGCCATCAATGGTTCTTTGTGAAGGACGCATCAGACCTTGTTCTGTGCACCACGACAGAGAAACACACAGTCTTGTGGAAAACAAGGAAATGAAGTTGGAGGGAACTAAATTTTTCCCCCCGAATATTATTAGATCCCATACGATCTTCCCTGCTCCTTCTACACCCCCACCATGCAAGGGTAGATAAACATCTCAGAAATAGATTTAATCTCTGGGTCAAGTCCTGCAGCATCTGTCAGGTAGAATACTCATAAAAATTGGAAATTCTTTTCTGTTTCTAAAATGTACCCCTTTTATTCATGCAAGCATTTTTTAAAAAATTGTAGTAAAATACACATGACACAAAATTGCTACTTTGACTTCTTTTTGTAGTGGTGTGTGTGGTAAGAGTGTGTTTGTGTGTGTGCTTGTGTGTGTGTGTGTGTGTGTAAGTATGTATGTAAGGCTAGAGAGGGATGTTGGGTGTTTCTTCTTCAATCGCTCACTCCCCATGTTATTCCCTTGAGACAGAACTAAATCTGAAGGTGGCTATTTTGCTTTTGCCTGCTATGCTGGTGATTGGCAAACCTCAGGGACCTTCTTGTCTCTGGTTCCATCCCTACCCTCACCAGCCTTCTGGGGTTACAGGCAAGCATAGCCTGGAGAGCTGAATTCAGGTCAGGGCTTCATACGTTTTCAGCAAGTTTGCTTCCTCCCTGAGCCACCTCTCCAGCCTCATGTCAACTCCGTTAAGTTGTGAATGTTCTTCACATCACTAAATCCATTCTTATCATATGTGTGTGTGTGCCCAGCTATATGTTGTCCAGTTATATATCAGAGTATCACCATTGTCCAGCCCTGGAAATGGTGATTTTGTCAAATGGAACTGCCATACCATTAAACACCAATTCTTTATGTCTTTCCATTTCTCCTCTTTCAATGCCCCTCCCATGTAAAGTCCTACATTCTGCTTTTTATGCATCTTATTTGTCTACAGATGCCCTATGAGTGACATACCATCCTTGGCTTCTGGTGAGTGGCTTATTCACTTAGGATAACATCCTCAAGCGTGTGCTAGGATTACCCACGTGTGGTATGCATATGTGATGTATGATTTGCATGTGTGCATAGTTTTGCTAATGCGTGTGTGTACACATGTATGTGGAGGTGCAGTGTTGATGTTGGGGGCTCCCCTGATTGCTTTTCCCCTTATTTATTAAGGAAGGGTCTCTCACTGCTTGGTGTTTTTGGCTAGGCTGACTAGCTAGTTTGCTCTGAGAGTTCCCTGTCATGCTCCTGCAGTACCAGGCTTGCGTGCAGACTGCCGTGCCTACCACACTTTTATGTGGGTTCTGGGGATTTGAACTCTGGTCCTCACACTTGTGCATAAGCACGTTAGCCACCAAGCCATCTCCCCAGCCTAAAATTTCTCTTCATTTTAAGGCTGGAATAATATATCCAAAGAAATAACATCACTTTTGACAAATTTTCAGACCTTAGAAAACCTGCAAGGAACACTTGCCTGTCAAGACTCTAGTAGACATTTGTGCTGTGGCTGTACTAACAGTGTCAAGAGACCAGATGGCCTCCTAGTTACCATGTAAGTCCTAACTCACAAAGTCTAGTGTCTTGATTCCAAACAGGGGAAGCACTTACTAAGTCAGTACCCGTGTCAGAGAAGATAACCCGTGTAAGATCAAGGAACAGACAGAAGTCCGTACTCCAGAGGCTTCTGCTATATACTAAAAGAATTATTCCTTCTACTCCAGTTCTTTAAAAGGAGGACAGGAAAACTCCCAGGTTTAGTTTTCACACAAATGTTCATTTTCCCAAAGATGGAGGTAGACAGATTCAGTATGTATGAGTCTGTTTAAATACAGACTCACCATGAAATAAAGTCACTCCCCCACCAGAAAGAAAATCCTGATAAAAAGCTTAACATTGTTCTAAAAGGAGTTTGATGATTTGTCAAACTGGCTTAGCTTGACAGTCTGTCATCAGTTACAGAGAGGTCTGGCATGGTACACTCTCGAGTCCGATTTTGAGCCTCTAGTCAGAGAAGCCAGTGCCACAACAGGTGTCTCTTGTTAAGCAGTGGCGTCAGAGGAGGAGCGGGGGCGTGAGGGGGGTGATGCTGTGATGGACAGCTTCAATAGCTGAGACTATACAGAAAACATATTTCCCTGACAGAGGACTGGCTTCCCAGGCCTCCCTATCTGCTAATGTGCTGCCAGCATCTGACACTGATTCTGTAACCAGAGCCACATCAGCAACTAAGACTCACTACAGATGACTTTCTTGCCACAGAGCTGCCATCTTGTGTTTAAACTACAGTCTCATGTCTTGCCGCATGAGTTCTTGTCCACCACCTTTTGCTGACGATAGCGCTGCTTCTCACAAAGTTCCTAAGGATTTTGTTAAAACTATTTCTGCCTGGAAGACACCTGAGAAGCCAGGCATGTCTCACCGGTTAAGCCATGTGCTAGATGCCTGTTAGGAGAAGGCAGAGGTGTGTATATCAATGAGATATTGTTCTAGTCATCTAGGAATTTCAGGGGAGTGTTCAAATCAAGTTATCCTCTGCCCATTCTTCTACAGATTAAGTTTGGGAAAAGGTACTCTTTATTTGTCTGGTTTTATGTACACATGTACATTTGAGTATGTACATGTGTTGGGGTATGCATGTGTATCCCGGTTTGCTTTAAGGTAAGGTTTCTCACTGGAGTGGAAATCACCAACTAGGCCAGGCTGGGTTGTTAGTGAGCCACAGGGATTCTTGTCTCTTCAGCTCTGAGGTTACAAGTGCTTGCCACCATGCCCGGCTTTCTGATATGGGTTCTAGCCATGAAACGCATGCCTTTGAGTTTACACAGTGAGCCCTTTGCTAACTGGCCCTCTGAAGTGTTTTTTATTCACTAAAAATCCTAGTTTAGGGCTGGTGAGGTGGCTCAGTGGGTAAGAGCACCCGACTGCTCTTCCAAAGGTCCGGAGTTCAAATCCCAGCAACCACATGGTGGCTCACAACCATCCGTAACGAGATCTGACGCCCTCTTCTGGTGTGTCTGAAGACAGCTACAGTGTACTTACATATAATAAATAAATAAATCTTTATAAAAAAAAAATCCTAGTTTATTTTATCAGCCTTCTTTCTTGGATGAATCAGTGGTTACTGGATGGAGAATAGTTGGTTAATATGAGCGATAGTTTTAAACTTTTTTCATTTAATGAGTCAGCCTTCCAGGCTCAACAGCAGCTTTTCATGGTTATTTTCTACAATTGTTTGAGCTTGAAAGAAAGATGTCATGGGTAAACAACTCTGTACAGTCTAGGTACACAAGTGGCTAGTACTCTAGAGCAAGGCCCGAAGAAACATGTCTTAAAGTTGTGTGTATGTGTGTATATGTGAGTGTGTGTGTGTGTTGCATCCAGGTCGTGGCACATGTATGAAAGTCAGAGTGCAACTTGCCAAACGAGGCTCTCTCCTTCTACCATGTGGGTTTATGGGATTGAATTTAGGTCATCAAGCTTGGTGGCAGATGACTTTAACCGATGAGCCGTACCCCTGGTTCTAGTGAGGCTGCCTCTAAAATAGTTTCTAAAAGGGAGCAATTGATCAGAAGGGGGTTAGCCTGACATGCAAACAGGAACTATGCAATGGATTATGGGTATCATTCATGAAAGACTGTCATGAAGAACTCGGAAATGACATGCAGTCACTGGATAGGGTGGGAGGACCACCCTAGTTCTGTACCTTTGTCACCTCCTCAGTCCTGGGATTACAAGCAGGTACCTTCGTGCCTCACTTTTTAGGCAGGTGCTGAGGGCTGAACAGAGGTCCTCCTGCTTATGTGAATGGCAAAACTCGTCAGAGGCAGAGTCACTTCTCCAACTCCGATCTACGGAGGGCACAATTAGCTGCCTTTGCTTTATAGACACAAAATTGTTCTCTCGTTTGTTCCTTCTTTCTAGGACTGAAAGGAAATCATTCTTCTAGAACGCTCTGGTTATTTTGTTGTTGTTTTCTGTTTGTTTGTTTGTTTATGCTTTGTTTTATTCTGTCTTGCTTTTCACTCCTGGAAATAACCATCCACTTTACATGCTCTATCAAGTTGAGGTTCTCCATTCAACCAGACAGCACTTCACCTCCCAGAAAGCCAATATTAAGGACAGCGGTGCAGGCCCCGGGCACCAGGCAGTGGAACATACGAACATAGTTTCCTGGGAACATCTTCCTGTCCACTCTAGGTCACTTACTTGAAGACCAAGTATAAAATGGTAGGTCAGCTCCCCGCAGGACTGTTCAGAACTGCTGCACAAAAAACCTAGTTAACCACCGCATGCTTTCACTAATGAACATTAGTAGTAATTGGATCCAATTATTGAACAAGGCTATGATGTTTTTTATAAGCAAAATCACTGGCTTTTGTCTTGATCACTCTATTTTGACACACACATTTGGAATATACTGAACTAATAACCCTCAGCAAAAGAGTCTTTAACCCATTTTGAACAGACTTTTATATGGTTGTGGGAGTTCTTTTAATTAATTAATTAATTAATTTTGCATAAGGATACCCAATTTCTTCAGCACTATTTATTGAAGAAACCATCCTTTTCCCCCAAATCTGGAGGGCATTAGGCTGACTGACACAAGACAGATCCATAAGGACAAGCCCAGCATGGACTCACTTACAGGAGGAATCTCAAACAGTCAGAGGAGAGGACAGAGAGTAGACTGGTGGGTTTGAGGGACTGGGGAGGGGGTGTGGGAAGGTGATGGTCAGAGGGGACAAAGCATTGGCTATGCAGGGTACAGAAGTTCTGCAAGTCCAAAGTCAGCCCTCAATTAAGCACAATTAACAATGCTGCATTGTATGCCTGAAACTGGCCTCCTTGGGGGTCAACCTTAAGTCTCTTTCCTCTCTTTGACAAGTTCGCATGCACACACACACACACACACACACACACACCCCAGAGAGAGACAGAGAGAAACAGAGAGGGAGAGAGAGAGAGAGAGAGAGAGATCCCCAGGAGAGCAAGCTGGGCATGGGTGTAGTGACACATACCAGTACTTTGGAAGTAGATATAAAGACCAAGAGCTAAGGACCAGCTTTAATTACATAGCAAGTTGGAAACCTAGGTTAAAAGCAAGATCCTATCTTAAAAAACAGAAGACCAACAGAGTCAGGCTCTCAGAGTCTGAACCACCAACCAAAGAACATACACTGGCTGAACCTAGGCCTCCCTGTATATATGTAGCAGATGTGTAGCTTGGTCTTCATGTGAGTCCTGAACAACTAGAGCAGGGTCTATTCCAAAAGCTGTTGCCTGTCTGTGGGATATGTTCTTCTAGCTGGGCTCAGTCAGAGAGGAAGTGTCCAGCTTGGAAGAGACTTGAGGTGCCAGAGTGGGAGGATATCCAGGGGAACCCTCACCAGCTCAGAGGAGGGGGGGCGGCTGGGGTAGGATTGTGGGAGGGGGTGACTGGGAGGGGGCAGCGAGTGGAATGTAAAGTGAATAAGTGAAAAATAAAATTAAATAATTTTAAAAGATTAACAGAATTAAATAATTAAATTTGCTAGCTTATATGATAACACTCCTCCCCCCACAAAGCTCAATACATATATATCTATAATTATTCTTCTATACGAATAGTAGTAGGATGGGAAAACCCTCCAGGACACATGTAAGGTGACTAATATAATGGCCTATTGATTGCTTGCCTGTCCGACTTCTGTTTCACCTTATATTCAGATAGCCAGCGAATCCTAGAGATGTAATGTATCAGTAAGACAGCTCTCTTCTCATAGCTGTACAGACAGCTGTCTGTCGGAGTGGGGTTATAAAGGCTAGCCTGTCTGCTGTGGCCGGCTCTGGGAGGACAAACATGCTAATTTAAAGGGTTGCGTCTCTATGAGCCTGCAGGCTGGCACTGGCTGGGCATGGGGCTGTAGGGATCTCTTGGTGCCTGTCCACATGCTCCTACTGTGGTGATCAGCTGATTTTCACAGGCAGCCTTGTCCTCCCATTTACACTGCATTTTGTATCTTGGTGGCTTTATGCCAAGCACAAAGGGTCTATTCGTCACATGCTTCCTGCCCCTACCCATCTCCTGCACCCACAAGTCTCCCTCACAAGTATCAGTGTCATGATTCTGAGAGCCAACTAAGTGACATTAGTGTCAGGCACTGGCTGTGGCGCCCTGGGTGCTGATGGAAAGGGTGTACAAGAACCTGTCTGGTCTTCTTTCGGGCTTGTTGCCCATCACATGCCCTGTCCCTAGAAGGGCTTCTGAGGTTGCCACCAGAAGGGCTTATTTGTAAGGCATGAAGGACATTCATTTCAGATTTCTGTGGACTTTCTAAAGGCACCTTGCTTCCTAGAATTCAAATGTATGTCATGGCAACACAGATCTTCTACAGGCACAGGGGGGTCAAAGGGTGGTGTCTGGGTAAAGATATTTTGGGCAAAGCATAAATCACTAAGGTATGGGATGGTTACTCTGGGTACATGTTCTCTGCTTTGGGTAGTTTTGAGTGATCTGGGTTGCTCTCTAGATCTTTGCCTAAATGAACCTATAATGCTAACCCCAGTCCAGGCTCTGATCCTAGCCCTAACCTTCTGGTGGAAAGAAAGCACCCCAGTGTAACCGCCATCCCATTCAAGTAACCTTGACTTTGATGTGTGCCTTTCTACCATGTGCCTGCTTCCTGTGATGACTTACATAGCAATGACTCTTAATGCTTTTGCAGACAATAGTGCATTTAACAAGGGTGTGTGTGTGTGTGTGTGTGTGTGTGTGTGTGTGTGCTATATGTGTATGTTCAGATGCTCTTGTCTGTGGAAGTGCAAGTCAAGGGTTGACTTCAGTGTCTTCCTCAACCATTCCCCACTTTACTTAATGAGGCAGGGCCTCTCACTGAACCTTGAGTGCACCAGCTCAAGTATTCTATTTAGCCAGCTTGCCTCAGGAATACTGTCTCTGCATGCTGAGTGCCAGCATTATAGGTAGCCTGTACGTCTGCCTGGCTTTTATTTGTGTTCTGGAGATCTGACCTCTGGTTCTTATGTTTGAGCATCAAGCCCTGTATCCCCAAGCCATTTCTACAGCCCACAGTCATTCTGTAGCCGGATGCACACTCCCTGGTCATAAAGACTGAGTATGAGAAACAAGGGCGCTGGCCAACTCAGAGATTTAGAAGCAGTGAGAACTCATCTGTGGATTCTGGTCACCCCTGACCAGTAAGACCTAAACCCACACATGGCCAGCCTGCTCAGATGTCTGATGTGCCCGCTCAGTGTCTCTGTAGCATGGTCAGTGGGACCAGCATGCACACAGTATGGCAAAGACATTTGATGCACACCTGGCAAAGATATGTGCACAGTGTATGCCCAGACCGTCTTTAGTGGGAGAATCTAGGGACCAAATGGAAAAAAAAGTAACCAAATGATAGCAGGGAGCTCTTACCATTAAAGGCCAAGCTACCCTGGGAACACAATAGAGAAGGCTGGGTACACAGTTCTATCAGAGATGCACATGCTAACTATACAGCCTCCTGCATTTGAGGTTTGTCCAGAAATAACAGGGAAAGTTGCAAAGGCTAAAAAGAATCTGTGAGATCTCCACTAACCCTTCTCTACTGAAAATGTGCATATGCACACACACACACACACACACACACACACAGAGAGAGAGAGAGAGAGAGAGAGAGAGAGAGAGACTAGCATGCATGTGCATATACAATCCATATTTCTTCCCATCCTGAATCCTCCCTTACTTTTCATCACTATTCTAGCCCAAGGATGCTGTCCTCCCTACAAGAGATAAGGTGAGACTGGTTGTGAGCAGACATCTGAGGGACAGTGTCGATTAGATTTCCCAGGCAGCAAGAGGGTAGGGTGGTGGACAGTGGGTGTGGATCATGGTCTCTGCAGTTTTTCACTACTTACTGACTATCCCAGGAAGACAGCTGTCATGAAGATCAAGGAGTGGCCATGCTGTGTTCTATTGAAATGTCATGAGAAATGAAGTATGTTGTAAGAACAGCAGTATACCAACAGCAATGTCCCAGGATGTGCTAAGTCTCTGTCAAGCAGGCTGGGGAGAGTTAACTTCTGTAGCTCTGGTCTTCATGGTGATTAACTCATCTGTTGCCTTCCCACGACCTCTAGTACACTTGCACCACACACATATATTTACACATTATAATAAATATTATTTGGTGATAGATTAATGCTATTTTTTTTCTTATTTACATGACAGAATTGTGTCAATAGTTTTAAAACATGTCATAAGCATGCTGTGATATCCATGATTATTTTTATTTTTTTTTTTATTTATTTATTTTTTTTTTTTTGACCCTCCCAGCCAAGGTGTCTATCCATGCGGAAGGTAGGGGTTGATCACTCGACACATTGTGGCAAAAGAAAAATTATAGAAACACAGTGTTACTGTTATATAATTAGCTTACTTTTGAGAGCAACTTTCTTTTTTTTTTTTTTTTTCTCTTTCCATTATTTATTAGGTATTTAGCTCATTTACATTTCCAATGCTATACCAAAAGTCCCCCATACCCACCAACCCCCAATCCCCTACCCATCCACTCCCCCTTTTTGGCCCTGGGGTTCCCCTGTTCTGGGGCATATAAAGTTTGTGTGTCCAATGGGCCTCTCTTTCCAGTGATGGCCGACTAGGCCATCTTTTGATACATATGCAGCTAGAGTCAAGAGCTCCGGGGTACTGGTTAGTTCATAATGTTGATCCACCTATAGGGTTGCAGATCCCTTTAGCTCCTTGGGTACTTTCTCTAGCTCCTCCATTGGGAGCCCTGTGATCCATCCATTAGCTGACTGTGGGCATCCACTTCTGTGTTTGCTAGGCCCCGGCATAGTCTCACAAGAGACAGCTACATCTGGGTCCTTTCAATAAAATCTTGCTAGTGTATGCAATGGTGTCAGCGTTTGGATGCTGATTATGGGGTGGATCCCTGGATAAGGCAGACTCTACATGGTCCATCCTTTCATCTCAGCTCCAAACTTTGTCTCTGTAACTCCTTCCAAGGGTGTTTTGTTCCCACTTCTAAGGAGGGGCATAGTGTCCACACTTCAGTCTTCATTTTTCTTGAGTTTCATGTGTTTAGGAAATTGTATCTTATATCTTGGGTATCCTAGGTTTTGGGCTAATATCCACTTATCAGTGAGTACATATTGTGTGAGTTCCTTTGTGAATGTGTTACCTCACTCAGGATGATGCCCTCCAGGTCCATCCATTTGGCTAGGAATTTCATAAATTCATTCTTTTTAATAGCTGAGTAGTACTCCATTGTGTAGATGTACCACATTTTCTGTATCCATTCCTCTGTTGAGGGGCATCTGGGTTCTTTCCAGCTTCTGGCTATTATAAATAAGGCTGCTATGAACATAGTGGAGCATGTGTCCTTCTTACCAGTTGGGGCATCTTCTGGATATATGCCCAGGAGAGGTATTGCTGGATCCTCCGGTAGTACTATGTCCAATTTTCTGAGGAACCGCCAGACGGATTTCCAGAGTGGTTGTACAAGCCTGCACTCCCACCAACAATGGAGGAGTGTTCCTCTTTCTCCACATCCTCGCCAGCATCTGCTGTCACCTGAATTTTTGATCTTAGACATTCTGACTGGTGTGAGGTGGAATCTCAGGGTTGTTTTGATTTGCATTTCCCTGATGATTAAGGATGTTGAACATTTTTTCGGGTGCTTCTCTGCCATTCGGTATTCCTCAGGTGAGAATTCTTTGTTCAGTTCTGAGCCCCATTTTTTAATGGGGTTGTTTGATTTTCTGAAGTCCACCTTCTTGAGTTCTTTATATATGTTGGATATTAGTCCCCTATCTGATTTAGGATAGGTAAAGATCCTTTCCCAATCTGTCGGTGGTCTCTTTGTCTTATTGACGGTGTCTTTTGCCTTGCAGAAACTTTGGAGTTTCATTAGGTCCCATTTGTCAATTCTCGATCTTACAGCACAAGCCATTGCTGTTCTGTTCAGGAATTGTTCCCCTGTGCCCATATCTTCAAGTCTTTTCCCCACTTTCTCCTCTATAAGTTTCAGTGTCTCTGGTTTTATGTGAAGTTCTTTGATCCATTTAGATTTGACCTTAGTACAAGGAGATAAGTATGGATCGATTCGCATTCTTCTACATGATAACAACCAGTTGTGCCAGCACCATTTGTTGAAAATGCTGTCTTTCTTCCACTGGATGGTTTTAGCTCCCTTGTCGAAGATCAAGTGACCATAGGTGTGTGGGTTCATTTCTGGGTCTTCAATTCTATTCCATTGGTCTACTTGTCTGTCTCTATACCAGTACCATGCAGTTTTTACCACAATTGCTCTGTAGTAAAGCTTTAGGTCAGGCATGGTGATTCCACCAGAGGTTCTTTTATCCTTGAGAAGAGTTTTTGCTATCCTAGGTTTTTTGTTATTCCAGATGAATTTGCAAATTGCTCCTTCTAATTCGTTGAAGAATTGAGTTGGAATTTTGATGGGGATTGCATTGAATCTGTAGATTGCTTTTGGCAAGATAGCCATTTTTACAATATTGATCCTGCCAATCCATGAGCATGGGAGATCTTTCCATCTTCTGAGATCTTCTTTAATTTCTTTCTTCAGAGACTTGAAGTTTTTATCATACAGATCTTTCACTTCCTTAGTTAGAGTCACGCCGAGATATTTTATATTATTTGTGACTATTGAGAAGGGTGTTGTTTCCCTAATTTCTTTCTCAGCCTGTTTATTCTTTGTGTAGAGAAAGGCCATTGACTTGTTTGAGTTAATTTTATATCCAGCTACTTCACCGAAGCTGTTTATCAGGTTTAGGAGTTCTCTGGTGGAGTTTTTAGGGTCACTTATATATACTATCATATCATCTGCAAAAAGTGATATTTTGACTTCCTCCTTTCCAATTTGTATCCCCTTGATCTCCTTTTGTTGTCGAATTGCTCTGGCTAATACTTCAAGTACTATGTTGAAAAGGTAGGGAGAAAGTGGGCAGCCTTGTCTAGTCCCTGATTTTAGTGGGATTGCTTCCAGCTTCTCTCCATTTACTTTGATGTTGGCTACTGGTTTGCTGTAGATTGCTTTTATCATGTTTAGGTATGGGCCTTGAATTCCTGATCTTTCCAGAACTTTTATCATGAATGGGTGTTGGATCTTGTCAAATGCTTTTTCTGCATCCAACGAGATGATCATGTGGTTTTTGTCTTTGAGTTTGTTTATATAGTGGATTACATTGATGGATTTTCGTATATTAAACCATCCCTGCATTCCTGGAATAAAACCTACTTGGTCAGAATGGATGATTGCTTTAATGTGTTCTTGGATTCGGTTAGCGAGAATTTTATTGAGGATTTTTGCATCGATATTCATAAGAGAAATTGGTCTGAAGTTCTCTATCTTTGTTGGATCTTTCTGTGGTTTAGGTATCAGAGTAATAGTGGCTTCATAAAATGAGTTGGGTAGAGTACTTTCTACTTCTATCTTGTGAAAAAGTTTGTGCAGAACTGGAATTAGATCTTCTTTGAAGGTCTGATAGAACTCTGCACTAAACCCGTCTGGTCCTGGGCTTTTTTTGGCTGGGAGACTATTAATAACTGCTTCTATTTCTTTAGGGGATATGGGACTGTTTAGAAGGTCAACTTGATCCTGATTCAACTTTGGTACCTGGTATCTGTCCAGAAATTTGTCCATTTCGTCCAGGTTTTCCAGTTTTGTTGAGTATAGCCTTTTGTAGAAGGATCTGATGGTGTTTTGGATTTCTTCAGGATCTGTTGTTATGTCTCCCTTTTCATTTCTGATTTTGTTGATTAGGATTTTGTCCCTTTGCCCTTTAGTGAGTCTAGCTAAGGGTTTATCTATCTTGTTGATTTTCTCAAAGAACCAACTCCTCGTTTGGTTAATTCTTTGAATAGTTCTTCTTGTTTCCACTTGGTTGATTTCACCCCTGAGTTTGATTATTTCCTGCCGTCTACTCCTCTTGGGTGAATTTGCTTCCTTTTTTTCTAGAGCTTTTAGATGTGTTGTCAAGCTGCTAGTATGTGCTCTCTCCCGTTTCTTCATGGAGGCACTCAGAGCTATGAGTTTCCCTCTTAGAAATGCTTTCATTGTGTCCCAAAGGTTTGGGTACGTTGTGGCTTCATTTTCATTAAACTCTAAAAAGTCTTTAATTTCTTTCTTTATTCCTTCCTTGACCAAGGTATCATTGAGAAGAGTGTTGTTCAGTTTCCACGTGAGTGTTGGCTCTCTGTTATTTTTTTTGTTATTGAAGATCAGCCTTAGTGCATGGTGATCTGATAGGATACATGGGACAATTTCAATATTTTTGAATCTGTTGAGGTCTGTTTTGTGACCTATTATGTGGTCAATTTTGGAGAAGGTACCATGAGGTGCTGAGAAGAAGGTATATCCTTTTGTTTTAGGATAAAATGTTCTGTAGATATCTGTCAGATCCATTTGTTTCATCACTTCTGTTAGTTTCAGTGTGTCCCTGTTTAGTTTCTGTTTCCATGATCTGTCCATTGGTGAAAGTGGTGTGTTGAAGTCTCCCACTATTATTGTGTGAGGTGCAATGTGTGCTTTGAGCTTTACTAAAGTTTCTTTAATGAATGTGGCTGCCCTTGTATTTGGCGCATAGATATTCAGAATTGAGAGTTCCTCTTGGAGGATTTTACCTTTGATGAGAATGAAGTGTCCCTCCTTGTCTTTTTTGATGACTTTGGGTTGGAAGTCAATCTTATCAGATATTAGGATGGCTACTCCAGCTTGTTTCTTCATACCATTTGCTTGGAAAATTGTTTTCCAGCCTTTTATTCTGAGGTAGTGTCTATCTTTTTCTCTGAGATGTGTCTCCTGTAAACAGCAAAATGTTGGGTCTTGTTTGTGTAGCCAGTTTGTTAGTCTATGTCTTTTTATTGGGGAGTTGAGACCATTGATGTTAAGAGATATTAAGGAAAAGTAATTGTTGCTTCCTGTTATTTTTGTTGTTAAAGTTGGCATTCTGTTCTTGTGGCTGTCTTCTTTTAGGTTTGTTGAGGGATTACCTTCTTGTTTTTTCTAGGGCATTGTTCCCGTTCTTGTATTGGTTTTTTTCTGTTATTAACCTTTGAAGGGCTGGATTCGTGGAGAGATAATGTGAGAATTTGGTTTTGTCGTGGAATACTTTGGTTTCTCCACCATGATTATTTTTAAATGTTAGTGATCCAACCCAGGGCCTTGGACATTCCAACATGCTAGACAAGTGGGGCTATAACTACCACTGGGCTATAACTTCAGGGACTATTATTCAGGAACGTTATTTGGGTACAAGATGAGGCATTTAAGAATATTTGTCAGAGAGGCTGGGGAGATGTCTCAGTGGATAAAGTTCTTGCTGCACAAGTGTGGATTCCCAGAACCCATGCAAAGCTAGGCATGGTGCTCCTGTCTCTATGCTTAGCATGAGAGAGTAGGGTGCGCTCTTGGAAATAGGTAGATACCAAGGGCTAGCTCGCCAGCCAGTCCAGTGGAAGCACAGAGCTCAGGATTAAAGTGTGTGTATGTGTGTGTGTGTGTGTGTGTGTGTGTGTGTGTGTGTGTGTGTGTGTTGCGGGGGGATACACATATCTTCACAGAAACTGTTGTCTCCATTTCTCTCTTAGGCAACAAACAGGGTAAGGGCACTGTTATTTGGCAGGTGAGGGGCAGATGTCTGAGATCAGAAGGCAAAATGTACAGCCATAAAGAAAAATGAAGCTATGGCCTTTTCAAGGAAATGGACAGAATTGGAAATCGTTGTATTACACAAAATAAGCTAGCCGCAGAAAGACAAATATGGCATGTTTACTTTCATATGCAGAATGCAGGTTTCATATTACATATATGGACATTTAAATACATGTATTTACTCAGAGAGTATTTACTCAGAGAGAGAGAGAGAGAGAGAGAGAGAGAATGTAATTTGCATATGCATGAATATGCCTTTGAGGTAGTCTTTTTGAAGCGGAATTATTAACTCAAAAGTCACGGGCATATTAAAAAATAAATAATTTTCAACCTGACTCTGCATGAACGTTGCACCAATGTACACACACCCAGGGTATTAAACAGCATTTGACTCTTGATAAGTCAAGCCACATAGTCTAATGGCAACTTTTGAATTTTGGACAAAATGGATAAAAAATATCTTTCATTAGGCAAGCTTCCCATTCTTAAACAATTTTGCCCTCATAAAAACACAACATAGGTGGCTGTATTTAAGTTCCCGTATGGTTATGAAAAACTTCTGATCTGCCCTCCTCCATTCCCTGAGTACTGAGGTCATGGTAGTGTGCTACTATGACTGGTTTTATGCTGCACTGGAGAGCAAACCCAGCACTTCGTGGAAGTGAGCTTCATCACAGCCCACAAATTCTCTTTTCTAAACCAAGACTTCCATGATTCAAATAGATCCAGCTGTGTCCCATAAATACGGCTGGTAATGGGCACAAGTGAGTAGTTAACAGAGAGATGCTAAAACCATCTACACAGTAAAGTGCATGTTTAAAAGCAACTTAATAAAATCCATGTTAACGGTTTCTTTATGCATTTCTGTGTTATCTGCCCAAAGCACACCTAGAAGGATGAATGAAAAAAATTAAAACCACACCAAGCAATTACAAAGGGCGAGTCATTCAAATATTCCTCTTAGGAAAAATTCCCTTCTGATCTGAGAGGACATAACCAGCTCATGAAAGAAAGGTTTGCATCCTGAATGACTGGGGACCATGACACCTGATTAGATGTGGACCATATGAAATTGATAACTGTTGTCAGCTATCCAAGCTTAACTCGCCAAATGAGAAACTGATCTGATAAGTGATCGGCGATGTAGCCAACAAAGGTCCTCAGACTTTGCACAGTGTACTAAGATATACGAGAGACCCCAGGACTCCAAGGGTCTGCGGGCTTCTCTAGGATTAGGTTGAATGGAGACTCATCACCAGTGACTTTTATCAGTCAGGATGACCCTGGTGTCTCATTACATTTATGACCAGAGCCTATTTTATTTCGGTTGCAAATCGTGTCAGCTTCCTTTTATCCTCAAGGTCACAAGCAGTGTTTGGGCAGACAATAGTGTCAACCGGCAGGACTTTACTGGAGCAAACAAGGGACAGTGTGGACACCATTAATTTCCTGAACATGCAAAAAATCATTATAGAATAGCAGCCAAGACACTAAATAATTGATTTAATTAATATAACATAATTAAACATATTAAATATTCACACAGCTTGCTGTTTTCTATTGAATTTGTATTGAGGTTGTAGTGATTTTTTGCCATGTTCTGCAGACACCAGGCTATTAATCCTGCAGCTGGAAACGCTTAGGGTCATAAATTGCTGGAAGACTCTTGTCTTTAGACTGTATTTAGATTGCTCACTCATAGTGTCACTTCATAATGTTCTTTCTACTCACGTGAGGAAGGTGTTATATGTAGTGCTGAATATGCTGGAGGGGATATAGAACTTTCATGTCTATGAATTTGTATTTCTAATGCCCGAGTAAGATCTTATTAATTGTTCTATCCATAATCTGTATCTAGCTTCAGCTAGCATCTAGGTGTCTATCTAGTTTATCTGTTTATCTCTCTAATACCTATCTACAATCATCTATGTATGAATATCTATCTATCTACCTACCTATCTAATCTAATTACAAGCCCTATTATACACTGTATATTATATATTGTGATATGTACTTGTGTATGTGTGTATATGTGTATATGTGTGTGCACATACATATATGTGCACTGGAATATGGGAGCAGTTGGTAGAGCACTTATCTAACATGTACAAAGACCTAGAGAACAAGGTTAGTTGTCAGTTCACAGACACCCTTTTTTGAGACAGTCTTTCACTGTCCTGAGCCTGCCAAACAGGTTAGGCTGGCTCTCCCCCCTGTCTCCATCTTTCCAGAACTATTCCAAGTATCACACCTGGATTTTTTTTTTCCTGGTGATACTGGGAATTGAACCTAGGACTTCACGCATGAGAGGTAAGTGTTCTAACCACTGAACCACAGCCCCAGCTCATGCCTGACTTTTCTTATGTGAGTTCTAGGGGGGTGGGGGGGAGGTTGACTTCAGATGTTCATACTTGCAAGGTAAATACTTTAGAGACTTAGTCACCTGCCCAGCCCCCAAATATGAATTTAGTTAACTCTCACCATAGCCCTCTATGGTAGTCACCATTTCATTTTGACCCCAGAGGGATGAGCTCAGGTATGGACAGCTCTGTGAATTAAGAAGTAGAGACTTCTCTAGCTACAAAGGCCTGGCACCTGCTCAGGTCCAGAACTTTCTTATACTTGCTCACTCCGTCAAATCTAAGGAATTTGAGAAGAAGTTTTGAAATCTGTGATTCATCCATTACACTGGGATCACGTGATACAACAGTAGTTTTGTGAGCCATCACTTGCTCCCTGCCACCAAGGAAGACCATTCTTCCATGGAACGAAACAGAGTGTCCTTGTGGAGTGGCGGAGCTGCTTGGGAAGAGTGTGTGGCAGGGCCATGGGGGAGGAGCGCTAGAAAATGTTCAGTATTCATGTCCTCGATGATCTTAATAGCATGCCCATTGTGCAACGAAGAGCTTCGGAGGACCGGACAAAAGGGACTTAGCTCAAGTGACTGTGGGGGAACACAGAGTGATGCCATGCTTAAAGCCGGGAGGGTCAACAGGCCTGAGAGACAGGGAACAGGCCCTGGGGGACATTTGGTCTCATTTGGTTGGTTGGCAAATGACCACACGTGAAGCTGGTGACCAGAATAAAGGCTGGGATGCCCAGGTGGGCATGTTCACTCATAGTCACTCCTTGGTAATTCAATGGCACTCCGCAGACACCCAGACTAGCTCAGGTAGCTCTTCCCCACGCTGCAAATGTATTCTCCCCAGTCAGTCAGGTCATACAGAGCCTGAACTCACCCCACAGTGGGGTGTGGGGCTTTCTGCCTTTAGTGATCAGGTGTTCCTACTAATGAGGTGTTGCTGGGAAAGTAGGTGACAGAGAAATATACAGCACACAAGAGAAGGAAGGTGTCTATTACCCGCCAGCAGACAGAAGACATTTCTTTGGCCTGTATAGTAGCAGGGGCAGCCTTTGTAGCTGGAGAAGGTTCCACTTCTTAATAAAAAGAACTCTGTGGGTCCTTCTCGGGAAGGTAAGATGACTGGTCCTGTCTGGGTCCCTCTCGGGAAGGCCGGATGGCTGGCCCTGTCATGTAGAAGCTCTGGAAAGGTGACATGGTGCACAGTGAAAACGTCCCAGAGTGGAGGAGTCACATGGGCTTTTCTTCTGCTTTGTTTTGGCTTTTCAGTTTTATGTGCATGCGTGTGTGTGTGTGTGTGTGTGTGTGTGTGTGTGTGTGTTTGTGTGTGTGTGTGTGTGTGCTGAAACCGGGCAATCAGAGCAGTTCTGCTTTCTCCAATAGAACAGAGCTCCATCTGTCCTTCACTCTTCTCCCAGCTGCTTTCGAGGCCGCTCAGTCAGCTTCCTTCTCACTTCTTTCACAAAACCTTTTTCAGGACATTCTCCAAAATCCTGGCTTCTGTGCCCACTCCGATATTTCCCAGTTTCATTTTACACATCAGCTTTCCGCCTTGAAAATCTCGGTTGACTGTCTTTCTTCTGTTATAAATAAACTTGTGTATTTGCAGCAAAATGGAAACCCAGTCCACTCTTTCTACCTGAGCTGCACTGTTAAACAAGAGTTAACTTGGTCTGGAGATGGGGATGGACAGCTCAGTGAATAAAGTGGATTCGCTGTGCAAGCATTCTGATCAGTTTGGATCCCAGGAGCCCGTGTGAAAAGCCAGGCAGGCATAGTTGCTACCTGTAACCCCAGCAAGCAGGAGGCAGAGGTAAGCTGACTAGCTAGACTAGCCAGCATTGGCTAGGTCTGGATTCATCCAAAGACTCTGCTTTAAAAAGTGGAAGTGATGGATGGAGATGCCTGAAGCCAATGCCAGGCCTTCACATGTATTTGCTAACACAAAGATTCGTTCGTATACACAAGTGACTCTGCACATGAAATACACATAGACACATTCATGCATGCCACACACATACACATGCAGAGCTTGAAAGAGAGACAGAGACAGGGAGGGAGGGAGAGAGAGAGAGAGAGGGAGAGAGAAAGAGAGAGAGAGAGAGAGAGATTTTATTTTGAGCTCACATCCAAACAAAACAAGTCCATGTGGGTAGCAAACAGGTATCTCACAGCAATATTTTCCACGAACCGTGCAAACATTCATCAGAGAGTAGATAGCTATGTGTATATATTTTACTAGAGGATCATCTGAGGGATGAACTCCAGCAAGGGAAGTGAGTGAGTCTCTGTGGAGCGCAGAATCAGGCCATCTTAGAAATGTACTTTTGAATAACAGAGACCAGACAAAAAGGGCGTGTGATATATGATCATGCTTATGTGAAGTTCAAGACCAGCAAGCACTACTCAATCAGAAACAAGAATAGACCTATGTTTACAGTGGGAGGGACAGAGGGTCAGGGGATGCTGTGTGGGTGTCCTGAATTATTTTGGCATTGGCAGCCACTTTCATTGTTCACTTGGTAGAGATTTTTTTTTTTCGTGTGGGTTTTGTGCTCTTTCCAAAATGCAAATTTTATGTTATAATAATGAATTTGTTTGAAAACCACACAAAACCCAGAATGATCTCTTGTTTAATGAAGAAGTCAGTCCCTAAAATCTCATAGTGAAATCTCTGTATAGCTGGCCTCTATATCTGCCAATTATACATTCTTGAATTTACCCAGTCAGAGACCAAGAAGCTAGTTGGTCTACAATGGTTGTATCTGTACCACAGACATGCCAACTTTCCCCATCTTGTCTCACTCCAAAGATGCATCGGAATAGCAACCGTCCACGTGATGTCCATATTGCATCATGCATCCTATGCCGTCTCACCATGACTTAAACATAGGCAGATGAGGGCTGGTGAGATGGCTCAGTGAGTAAGAGCACCCGACTGCTCTTCCGAAGGTCCAGAGTTCAAATCCCAGCAACCACATGGTGGCTCACAACCATCCGTAATGAGATCTGGCTCCCTCTTCTGGAGTGTCTGAAGACAGCTACAGTGTACTTACATATAATAAATAAATGAATCTTTAAAAAAAAAAAAAAAAAAACATAGGCAGATGATAGCCATCCAAGAAGGTCAGGGAACTCAGTCTCCAACTATTTGAAAGTACACGTGGATGTTCGTCACTCTTGAAAACTGTTGAAGTCTTCCAGATGTGAATGTACAACAGGACATGGGAACATAAGAAAGCACGCTTTTACATGTGGCACCCAACTCTCTTGTCTGTCTAGGTAGAGACAGAAAAAAATTTTCTTTATCTAAATTATGACCACCTGCCATTGAACTTGCTGAGGACTGAATGAATGGAAGAACAGTTTTCAATGGAATAATGTTAGTGTTGTGCCCCACATTATTTCCAAGGAAATTCTAAGATGTGATGTCACATCTTACAAGGGCTCTATTCTCATCCTGTTGGTCATTCTGCATGAACAGTTGCTGCCTCACAGTCCTAGTGCTACGAAGGAGCTCCTTTTTCTACCTTTCATTTATAGCCATGATGGAATGAAATCCCTTTGAAACCGTGATCCTAATTGGCCCTTTCTCCTTAGGTGTAGGTATTTATGTCACAGTAATGAGAAAGCTTACTGATATCCTGATTATCCCTTCTGTGGGCATTTCATTAACCACCTTGGGTTTATTCCACTGTCTTCACAGATTCTTTTGATGAGATGATGTTTTAATTTATAAGTATATGTGTGTGTGACCACCAGTGTGTGCACGTATGTGGAGGTGCATGCCCATGGAGGACATCAGAGGGCAATGGGTCCCTGAAGCTGGAGTTCCAGGCAGCTGTGAACTGCTGCCTGGGGTGGGTGCTGAGAACTGAACCTGGGTCCTCTGAAGAGCAGCAAGATCTCTTAACTGCTGAGCCTTCTCTCCAGTCTCATATTAAAAAACTCTTGCTAACTTTCATATTGCTAAATAATTTGTTACTATAAGTTTGTTTTGTTGCTTGTTTTCAGTTTGCTTTGGAATGCTGGAGATTGAGCCCAAGGCTTTGAGTTGCTGGGTGCTGTACTGTGGAACTATGCCCCAGTCTATGAACATATTAAAATATTTAAACTATTTTCTTAAACTACACCAAACAATACAATTGCTACTACTCTAAAGTGAATAATGATTAGAATTGTGACACCTGATGTGTATGACTCAAATTGTGAAAAAATACCAGGAACCAGTATTTCCTCTTAAGTAGTAGGAATGTTTTATAAAACATGAAGGCACAGGGCATAACGCAAAACTGTTCTGTGACATTTATATTTCCATATCAGCTGAACCCAAAGGCCCAACTTGACAACATTTTAAAGAAATAGAAGTCAAAATTATTTGTGTATGGGTGTTTGGATTTTATCATTAGATGCTCTACAGGGTCAGCCTTTTGGAGATGGCTGGACTGTTGGCTCATTGTATCTGTGGGGAGTGGAAGGTTCCAGCTCTGAACACTGCAAACTGCACTAGAAATGACCTTGAACGTAGCACTCCATCTGCCCAGGACAAAGTGGCAGGTTGTCTTGGATTGTCGGCTTATACCTGCTGGAGCCTGGGCCAGAGGTAACCAAGCTGATATTGCTTTTGCAAATGACTAGGGAAATACAAAGTCTTCAAGGTGTATTCATACTATCCACTGCTTGGACCTCAACACCATGACTCGATTGCTTTAGAAGCTCTTTGTGAGCAGGTGTTAATCATATTTACAAGGATTTGGGTCTTTATGGGACTGGCAAAATGCTGTGACCTTTCACCTAGTGTATGTCAACAACTATATGCATGGCGCTAGGGCAGTGGTTCTCAACCTTCCTAATGCTTCAACCCTTTAATATAGTTCCTCATGTTGTCATGATCCCCCTCCCCCAACCATAAAATTATTTTTGCTGCTACTTCATGTCTGTAATTTTGCTGCTGATATGAATTAAAATGTAAATATCTGATATACAGCATATCTGATCTGCACCCCTGGGAAGAGTCATTCAACACCTAGAGGGGGTTGAGAACCACTACTCTAGGTAGAAGAATCATGGATTTAGCTTATGAACAAGATTCAGGCTTCCTGAAAGGACATCATCATTAACCATGAAAAAATAACCAACAAAAACAAACAAACAAACAACAGACCTAGAGAAAAGAAAGGGGAAGAAAGTAGAAAAGAAGGAAGAAAAACATTCTCCCATATTAATTCAACCATTCAGACTAGAACATAGTCAATTTTCAATCATCAGTCATTTGAGCAGCCAGAGGTTCATGGTGGGTTGATATGGACTATCCTTTATCCACTCACCCTCTAATGCTCCCAGCTGACTATCAGTTAATGGGGAAGGGGCAATAATTTATTCCTGAAAGTTTCTTCCCTTGCTGTGTTAAAAACCCAAAGAAAATCTTGTGTGGTCCAGAATGACCCAGAAAGAACTGGCAATAACACAAGATGCAGCTTTAGGGTTGAAAGGTAACTTCTATTTTAGAAGTCTTTTACAGGAATTTCTACATCCTGGAAGTATGGGAAGATGGACCCTCTTGGGTTTCAATGCCAGCAAGTATCAAGGGAGAGAGAGGCTCTGGCTTTGGCTTCCGCATTGTTGCCTTGACGTGTGAAGCCTGGGGCAGAGTGTGTGCCTGGTGGGCAGAGAGTGTGCACATGTGCTTGTGAAGGCCAGAGAGTGATAGTAGTTCTCTTCTTCAATTATGATTTACCTTCCATTTTTAGATAGAGTCATTGAGCCTGGAACTCACTTGACTAGACCAGACTGGCCAGCCAGCAAGCCTCAGGGTGGCCCATGTCTCTTGTCTGCCTGTGCTGAGATTACAAGCACGCATTGACACACCAGGCTGTTTTTTTTTTTTGTTGTTGTTGTTGTTTTTTTTTTTTTTTTGTTTTTTGTTTTAGTGTGAGTAATGCTTGAGCAATAAGCACTTCTCCAACTGAGCCCAGCCAGCTACGCTACCCCTGGGGCAGATGAGTGAGGCCTCAGCTTCCTTCCCTACTCAATGTGGACGATGAAACCAGTCTCATTGGATTATTTGATGTACAGTGTTTAAGGCATTTGTTACCTAGCTGAGCCTCTAGTGACTCAGCATTTAAGAGCTGTGAGCTTCGTTTTGTTGTCTGTAAGATAACAGAGGAGGTGGCAGTCTCTCTGGAGCTCCTTATTCAAATTAAAAACCTTGAGAGGTGGTAAACAGAATGGCTGACATGAAACATGGGCCATGAAGATTTGGGGGTGAGGAGCCAGCAGAGGTAACTGAGGGGCCATGAGGTGTAGTGTCTCACACAGTGTCTTCCCAACAGGAAGCAAGCAGGAAGCTGAAGCAATGAGCTGGCTGGTGTTCAAGAAACTTAGGGACCAAAGGTGGGCGCCCCCCTAAAACTGGAAGTCCCCCAGAAGGGTTATTAGTGTTTTTCACAGTCAGGGATGTGACTGTGGGAGGGATGATCCAAACTGTCCTTCAACACCTCACAATATAGGGAATTTTGGAGGAATTCTTTCCTTCCTAATTTCCTTTGGGACTATTGGATATTATCTATCTCTTTCCCCCCTCCCCTGCAGTTGGGCCATCACTGTAGAAAGATTTAACTACAACTGTGGGGAGTTTTTGGTTTTAAAAAAATGCATGGTTAGGAGATAACCTTGTGACCATGACAGCATCTACTTTGACAAATCTAAGCATCAAGCCTGCTACATACTGAGGTTTTGTGATGGTATAAGCCTATGACTCTTGGTTACAGGTCTGTTTAGCACATTGCTATACTGAATACCAAAGGCAAGTATTACATGGTGGTACTAGTGTATCTAAACATATCAAGGGCTGGGATGCCATTCAGTTGGTGTAGTGCTTGCCCAGCTTATGGAAATCAAGTTCTTTGACTCAAGCACTGGATAAATCATATGTTGTCGTGCACATCTGTATGCTCACCACCCTGAAGATGGAAGCAGAGGATTAGGAGTTGAAGGTCATCCTTGGATACCTAGCAAGTTTGAGGTCAGCCTGCACTATACTGAGTCCTGTCTCAAAACCCAAACCGTATCTAAGGTATAAAAGAGTTTTATTCGTCAGTGCATGATTCATGCTAAAAATGGATCATGAGATGCTCACTTTTGTCGATACTCACTTCTGTCCCAGCCTCCTGAATGCTGGGATTACAGCTGTGCATCACCATACCATACTCGAAACACACACTGTAGTGAGCAGGAGTCTCGCAGCTCCACTGGAATCTGATGAGACTTCCATGGCCAGTATGGCATTGTTGGCACACTCATGCACCCATGCGCCACGTGCTTTTACCTGGCTCTTGTTCCAGATGCCTGGGATAGAGCTTCTAGAGACCTTGGGAATTTACTCAGTCTTATGCTGATGAGATTGTCCTAAGAGACAAAGGGAGGACTCCGGTATCATCATCAGATGGGGACCAGTCACTAAGACGCCATATCAACAGAGAGGCAGGGGAGGACAAGGATCAGGTCCATTTCTGTGGCCAATGGTTTAATCACACATGATATTTAATTTAACCTTGGCAAAACCTCTATAGAATAGAGCTCTCTGAATTTTTGTGTTGAAGAACCCTAGTTGTGGGGTGAGGCAGGGTAGGATGGGGTGGAGCGGGTCATCCAGAGAAGCCACTGATTGTCCTGTCTTTCTTCTCTGTATGCCTTGTGCCCTTCCTCAATCGGAACTTTTTTTTTTCCCCACAAACTGTTAAACATAGTGTTTTTCTGAGTCTGATCCATTCTAGCCACTCACTGAAACAGACGTGGGGTGAGAACCATTGACTTGTAGCCAGTCAAAACAGTATCCCCCAAAGAATCCCCAAACGTTGTGGGTACATTTTAGAAGGGTTCCTGTAGAGGCTGCAAAGCCGGACTAAGTGCTGCCCTGTGGCTTCTTCTTGATGTTTTCTCACAGGCTAGCACCAGCTACAAGGGAAGGAGGTCAGAGAGGGGTGTGTATTTGCACAGCACCGTATTAACAGAGAGCTAGAGCCACTGATCCATAATGGCAGAGCATGGCTGATTAGCTGTGCCAAAGGGAGGTCACATCCCAGTGAGCAATTACTTCCGCCTCAGTCAGATCCTTTCAGACATGAGCTCACGGGGCAGGGATGTGCTGAAAGTGCCGTGTAGACTCATAGCCACGTCAGTCATACGGCTTTGTTATCAGCAGAGCCCAGTCCTGCAAATTTTCCCTGGCCAGAAGTCAGAATGCTTTGTTTTCATGTCTCTATTTCCTTAGAGACTTCCCCATAATCCTTTGCCTCACTATCTTCTTCAAATTTAAGCAAATCCCGCCCCCCTCACTTTTCTGGAGGGCTTGCTTTTGTTATATTATCACTCCTATGGCCTAGGAGACCTACTGGACCTTGTAAGCAAGGAGACACTTGCTTTGAATGTTACAGCATCAAAGAGCTCTGTCTGACACTCTGGTCCCTGGGTCCAGCTGTGCTGATTCATTTCTCTGGCTTTGCTGTCTACTCTGTTACTGATGACCCTAGGGGCATCGTCTCTCCTACTGAGCGTGCCCACTGCTCCACCTCAACTCTTGGCCCATGAAGATATGCACTGATTTCTCTTCCTATAATTCTTTTCTATGACTGACACAGACACTCTCGTTTCTCTAACCAAGTGGAAGCACTTAGCAAGTGCTTACTTATTCCTCCTTAGTGCAAAGAAAAGCTAAACTTTGTTTTTAAGCAGAGATCTATACTGGAGTCTGCTACAGATCCTGTGCCCTGCATGGATCTGACATTGTCTACACTGAAAGGGGGCAGGCCGTTCAGCCCTCTGCAAGCTCCCATGTGGCGGCAGAGGAGGACTTCAGGTGCCCTACTCTGTCACTTTCTGTCATGTTCCTTTGAAACAGGGGCTCTCACTGATCCTGGAACTATGCTGGTGGCCAGCAAGCCCCAGGAATCCCCCACATTGTCATGGTCACAGGTGTGTATAACCATGCCTGGTATTTTACATGGCTGCTGAGATCCAAATTCAGGCCCCAATGCTCGTATGGTAAGCACTCTTACCGCTAAACCATGTCTCCAAGCCCAGCCTTCCTTTATAAAAGGTTACTTTCCTTAGGTATTTGTTGCAGCAATGAGAAACTAAGTAACTCATCTGCTTGTATTTTATGATATTTCAATTTTTTTCAGTCTTAAATATCAAATTCTAAAGAACAAATAGTACTCTCCCCAAACTCACAGCCCATGGAAGCCAGTGGAACCTCCTGGTCTTGTGCTATGGTTCATTCACATGCAAGCAGGCATTTTAAAGATTTTGCTAAACTCATTCCTGCTTCTCCATGTCTTCGAGTGAAAAAAAATTTCTTGACAGACTCTGCTCTCTGCCTATTAAACAATTAAAAGGTACTGATCAGAGAGCTGGACTAGACATGAACTGTCTGCTATGTGAGCCTCAGGACCAGAGTTCAATTCCCCAGTGTCCACTTAAAACACTAAGCACAGTGGTACAGGTCTGTGCTTTTGTGCTGGAGAAGATATACCACTGCTGGTCTAGCCCTGGAACTTGTTAGCTAAACAGCATAGCTGAATTGTCGAGCTCCTGGGTCAGTGAGAGAACCTGTCTCAAAAAGTCAGGTGGAGAGTGAGCAAGGAAGATACTTAGCACTGACCTCATGAGCACGCAAATCAGCGGATGGAGTGCAAGGCGTAGGGAATCTCTTTGTGCTTTAAATTTCTTACTATAAGATACGTAAGTCATGACTGGTGGTACAGGCCAATAGTCTTAGCTAATGGGTTGGCTGAAGTAGGAGGTTTGCAAGTTCAAGACTAGCCTGAGCTAGAGAAGGTCCAGGGCAAGTCTGAGCAACTGTGAAAAGTACAAGAGCCTGTGAGGAGCCGCCCTTGCAATCGCCATTACAAGATGGCGCTGATATCCGGTGTTCTAACTAGTAAACCAGTAGTCTGCGCATGTGCTGGGTTATTTTTCCATGCCTTGTGCCCTGCCTGTCCCGTGGCGTTATCTGGGCTAATGGTGAGCAGCTAATCAGGAGCTGACATGTCTCCAACCGCTCTTTGTGGGTTATAAAAGGACTGAGTTTCCTGTATTCGAGGTCTTCCTGATAAGTAAGCAATAAAGCTTTGCCGTAGAAGGATCTGGTTGTCCGAGTGTGTTTTGCTGACGAAACATTACAAGGACAAGAAGAGCCAAGGCAGGGACACAGTGGTAGAAGGGTGCGTGCTTAGTGTATGCAAGACTCTGGGTTCAATCCTTAATCCATAAACAATTTAACAAAAAACTTCACTATAATGTATGGTATGTGATATAAATGTGAGGTGCAGAAGATGTCCTAAAACATACCTAGAGTCTAAAGATGTTTTTATAGAGCAGACACCCATGTGACCTGCACACAGATGACAAAGGTTGCAACAGATACTGGAGGCATTCCACATGCCTGATCCAGATGAAAATCCTTCCCTTTCGCCAGCCTGGTCTTCCCCACCACCATCTTTTGTGATAAGCCTTCTCTTGATGTTGGGTATGGTTTTCCCACCTGCACGTAACAGTCCTAGAGAACATTAGCCATGGACTTTAGAGCCACATAGACGCAGCTAGGCCCCCACCCTTGTTGTAAAAGCATCATCTCAAAGGGCTCATCTTTCAGAGAATCTCTAGTCTCAGCAGTAAAGTGCAGCTCAGGCTATCCAGTGTGCATGACTACAGTAAAAATGTAGAGCAGGCCATCCAGGGCCAGTCCCCAGGGTTGGAGAGAGAGGAAGCTCCGAGCTGGGGTTGTACAGAGAAGGCACTGGCTGTGTTAGTCTTCTTCCTCACTCCTTCCCTGCTTGGCCCCACTAGAACCTGTTTTGGAAATTTTGTTGTAAAATCACTTCTCTATCCTCTACTCTTAACTCTTCTGTTGTTCACACACACACACACACACACACACACACACACACACACACACACACACACACCACTAAATAAAAGAATACATTTTTTTAAAGATATTGCTGATATAGTTTGAATACAATTGTCACAGGCATCTCCGGAGTAGCAAGTGAATTTTTATGATTCTATTTGGCATTATTAAATCTGGCAGACTATGCTTTGTCACTAAACCTTGACATCTTAGTCAGGAGATTGGCATGCTCTATATCTCCTTTGGCTTATCATAGCTAAGAATCAGCAAATGATAAAAAACTGCAAGCTGTCTTCAGTCAGGCTCAGGAGAGGGGGCCTCAGAGAGCTTTGCAATCAAATTATCTGCTTCTGGATCAGAAGAAATTTTGGTATGCATATCATCATGATAAATTTCTAGACTTGCAGTTATTTGCCTCTTGGTTGTGGCAAAGTAGAGAATAGATACCTATCTGACTTTTCAAATGCCAAGCAACACACAGGCCATTCTCAATTAAAGGAGAGCCTCAGACAGGTTATGTGTACTCTTTCCTCAACATATCTCAACAGAGATGTGTCTCAGCTTCTTTACCTGGGAGCTGATTTGTGAGAATATGGCATGTTGACAAATGCAAAATAATAATAATAAGTGATGTGCTCTGTGGGAAGTTTGCATTCTTGCAATAACTCAGGAATTTTTTAAGACAAAAGAGACAGGAATCTAAGAAGACAAAAGTCAACGAGGAGACGCCTGTAAAGTAACTCATTGGGTAAAGGAACTTGCCTGAGTGTCATTCCAAGACCTATGGATAGGTGAGAACCATCTCCTTAAAGTTTTCCCCTGACCTCCACACAGGCACGCGCATACACATACAACTAAGTTTATGCACGATAAATAAAGTGTGATAGAAATGTTGAAATCAATGGCTAATGTGACAATTGAAGACAAAAGATCCCTTCCCACGGACTGTGTATTTATAGCCTTGTCTCTTGTGTGAAATGTCCATTTGTTTGGAATCAAATCCAGTCTGCTGGCCTGAACTAATAGATGTGATTTTAGCCAATCAACCAATCAATCATCAATCTCACCCAGAATTAAAGACTAGCTTTGGTCAGGGATATTATAAATATTTACACATGATCAAAACTTCCATTTACTCCCCTCTGCCCTTGCCTGGAATCTCACATAAATAAATTGTCCTCTGAAAATTCAGATTTTGAATGTCTACTCCCCAGGGTGGTTGCATTTGGAGACAGGACTTCTAAGAAAATAGCGAGACTTAAACAAGATCTGAAGAGTGGGCTCTGATCTACTGGGATGAGTGTCCTTAGTGGGCTAGTTTGAAGGCAATTTGGTAAAAGCTCGAGACATTTGGGGAGTGGAAACATCAATTAAGAAAATGCCTTAACCAGGTTTCTCTGTGACCAAGCCTGTGGTGCATTTTCTTAAATAGTGACTGAAAGGGAGGGTTCAGCTCATTGTAGGTAGTGCCATCCCTGGACTAGTGGTCCTAGGTGCTATAGGAAAGTTGGCTGAGCAAGCCATGAGGAGCAAGCCTGTAAGCAGTACCTCTCCATGGTCTCTGCCTCAGCTTCTTGATACAGGTTCCTACCCTGCTTAAGTCCCTACAGTGACTTCCTCTAATGATAGACTGTGATGTGGAAATATGAGTGACACCCAAGTTGGTTTTGCTCATGGTGTTTCATCACAGAAACAGAAGCCCTAACTCAGACATGCTCTGTAGGAGGGAAACTCTTGGGCACTCTTTTCTCTCTCTCCTCTCTCACGAAGCAGGGCCATGGAAGCACAAAACAAGCCATTGAGCCTCATTAAGCTAAGGTGAGACGCCTAAGTGGAGTCGCGTGATGAAGAACCTTGAGTTGAGACTCTGCAGTGTCTAGAGCTCTAGTCTGTGGTGGGTTTTCATGGCAGCTGGAACAGGCTAAGACATGACTGTTCTGCATATTCAGCTGAGTGGTTTATGAATGGAAGTTCCCAAGAACTTCTCCTCATTGCTCTCCATCCTCAACATAGCCTCAACATAGCCTCTAGTTCAGAGGTTCTCAACCTGTGAGTCGAACAACCCTTTCACAGGGGTTGCCGAAGACCATCGCAAAACACAGGTGTTTACATTATGATTCATAACAGTAACAAAATCACAGTCATAAAGTAGCAACAAAAATAACTTTATGGTTGGGGGTCACCACAGCATGAGGAACTGGATTAAAGGGTCGCAGGATATGCAGGCTTAAGGAGTACCACTTTAGCTCAATCTGGCTCTTGTCTAGAATCAAATGATGGTATTTTTTGGATAACACAAGATAGTGACCATCTTTTTTTTTTTTTAATGTATTCCATACCAGACACTCTTCTGTGTTGATCAATTTAATAATTCTAGCTCTGGGAACCAGATGCCACTATTATTACCTCTGTTTTGTAGTTGAGGAGTCAGAGACATGGTAGGTTATGCAGCAACTAGAGATTACTCAGTAGTACATGTAGAGAGGATTCCTAGCCTGCATAGGCTGCAGAATCTATGCCTTTATCCAGTGTGATGACCTCCCTCCTGGATTAAGCAGTAGCTGACACTGATGACACTCTTCCCTTAGGGAAAGACACTAAGTGACTTGCACGAATTAACGTACTTAGTACCTAACTCCATGAAGTAGGTAGGGTCTAGACTATTATGATGTCCAATGTGGCATAGTGAAAACTCACAGCACAGTTAGGTTGAGGCCTCAAAACATGGAGCCAGGGACCATGGACTGAATGCTCTGACCCCTTGAGGCAAAATCCATTGTCTCTCCTACAAGTGTTTTGTCACAGCTGTACAACAGCAACTAACATGTGCACCTACACAAGTGTCATTGGATGCTATCTGCATGCTTTTAGAGGTCGGCTTCAGAATGCCCAATGTCAAACAATGAGGAAATGACCATCTCATGACCAGAGTCAGAGCTCAGCTGTAGTTGACTCAGGGATGGTTGACTGAGTTCATCATCTAAGACTCAGTCCATTCTGTGACTCCTCAATGTAGGCTGCATCCTGAGGCAGGCAGTAAGAAGCCTGCAGAAGCGAGGTGGCTGATATAGCCCTGACATTGTATTAAGAGAAGAAATGCATATTTCCTCTTTCCCTGACAGCATTTTTCACAGTAACACTAGCAGACAGTATGATTTATACATAGGAAAGGGAGATGCATCATGCAGTCAATGAATATTTCCATTCCTCAAAATAAATATGTTCTTTTAATTATTTTGATATAACAGCACATTGGGCTGTCTCCTGAGTGCTATGGTGAGTATGTGTTGTACTTGAATAACTACTGGATATAGATGAAAGTCACTTTTTGGCACTTCAAGACCGAGGCAAGAGTCTGGAGCTGTGATTCTAGTCTGTGTTCCCACCACTGGTGAGGCCCTGGCAGGATTGTGGGCTCAAGCTGACCTCATCAGTAGAAGGCAGAGGTTTCCCATGCTCATCCTTCTCTTGGTGATGATGTTGGGTTGATCTTATTATCTCTGGATAGTTCACAGATATGGAAATTAAGGCTCAGAGCGTATAATGGACATATCCCAAATTTAAGTTTATTTATTTAAATTTAACTGTGATGATGCTAATGTTCTTTCTACGGCACCGCAAAAGACCACATCTGGTGAGGATGTCCAGAAAGCAGAACCCTGACTTACGACTAGTGGGGCTGCAAAATAGTTAAATCACTGTGGAAATCAGAATAGAAGTCTCAAAACACTAAACACATAACCACGAAGTGGCCCAGCTGTACTGCTCCTGGGTATCACCCAGAGGCCTATATGTTTTACGACAGATAAGCCAGCATGCCTTGCTCACTATTGCATTACAGTAAAGGAATGTCTAACAACAGATGAATGGAGAAAAAGTCTTATGATACCTACACACAATGGAATTTTGTTTAGCTGTGAAAGAAAAAATGACATTATAATATTTGCAGCAAAATGAGTAGAAGTGGGCACTACTATATTAAGTGAAATATCTCAGATCTAAAATGATGAATACTGCATATTTTTTTTCATATGTGGCTCCTGCATTTGAGAGAGAGAGAGAACTAGAAAAGGAACCAGATGTCTTTAGCTAGAGGTAGGGGGTGGTAAGAAAAAATATAACAGAATTTATAGACTTGGAAAAGGAAGGAGAATTGGTAGGGGGTGGGGGCAGGGGCAGGGGCAGGGGCAGGGGTAGGGGCAGGGGCAGGGGCAGGGGCAGGGGCAGGGGCAGGGGCAGGGGCAGGGGCAGGGGTGGGCAGGGTCCCAAAGAAGGGAGAAGGGACGAGAAGCAATAAAAAGCAATGTATGCAGAGCTTATGTAAGGCCCGTTATTGTGTTTACCAGTTTAAGAGAAAGATAATAATAAAACAATGTCAACTAAAACAAAGATCCTATGTCCTATACTTGAAGCACATAGTGTCATTTAAAGGCCCTCCCTGCAGTTCTTTGGGAAGCCACCAGGGTTCAGCTGAACATGGGTCAGAGTTCTCTGCCATCTGCATAGTATCCCATCACACAGGCTCGCCTGGGGGTTTCACAGACTCCCAGCTGGCATGTGTTCTCCAGACTATGTATTCTAACCCCTGAGGATTATCTATTGGCCTCAGCAGAGAAGACACCACGGCCCAGATATGAGCGTGGGGGTCTCCTGTTACAGATATGCCATTAAAATCCTGCCGGGGCTTGGGAAGCACACTAAAAACTAAGAATCTAAAATAGACATTTTACAGCTTCCCTGAGACTTTTGAGCCTAACTGAGCAGTTTAAAAGCTTAAGAGCAGCATTGTATCAGCCGAGGGATTTGAAAAATCAAGTCAGGTTCTTCCTGCTACTTAACTCAGTGCCAAACATAATGATTTTGCAATCAAAAGCTCACAAGCAATTTTGCCAGGAAGCGCTCACTGACGGAATCCTCTTTGTTTCTCCTAAGGTGGCTGGGAGCTGGGGTACAACAGTGGCTGAGTGTGTTGCCCTTGTAAAATATGACTCACAAGCATTTACAGAAGAGATATTGAGCCCCTAAAAATAGGTTGTTTTTATATTGGCGTTTTCCCTAGCTACAGCCTCGCTGAAAGAATGCGTGTCCCCAGCTCCACTCTCCCTTCATGGAGCTGTTTAAATGACTTGTTGTTATGGTCACTTCCTGTAGCGTCTGAAATATTTCTCCTTGTAAAACCCTATCACAAGTCATGCAAACACTATCACAAGTCCCTCCACCTTACATTGCTATGGTCATCTGAACAGGCTTGGGACAATATATATTCTTGCACAATCACAAAGCATAATCTTCTTGCAGGAATTTTAAAGGCACTTTATTGGGACCAGCTGGTGAACTTTGGGCCTCAGAAAACCGTGTCTATTTTGAGCATGGAGGAGATAGTTCATTTGTTGCATTGCTGGCAGAGGCAAGTTAAGAATACAAGGCTGCAGTAGTTGGACTAGCTCCTATCAATGCTCCCACGCATATGGGGACTACTATGTTGCTTATAAACATTTCATCCATGCTGCCTAACTTGCAGGAGAGGGAATGCCACTTCCACCCAGTCAGGGGACTCCTGGGAGCTGTGCTTCTTTAAACCTGTCGCTGTGTCTTGTTGGACAGTGGTTGCCTTTCCTCCAGCTGTGAGACTTTCAGGGTGGAGGCCGTCATATAGGCGTTGGCACTTTTTAAATGAGATTTCCAAGACCAAGATAGGTAGGGAGCCACTTGAGTCCTCCAACTTAAGTAGGAAAACGTCCTGAAGAAATGACCACAATCAAATGCTAAATAGTATCTGGGAAATGGCCCAGCCAATACAGTTCTTGTAGCATAAGCATGGGGACCTGTGCTGAACCCTCAGAAGCCACCTTCTTTTAAAAAATCCTGTTATTATGGTATGTGCTTGTAATCACAGCCCTCAGGTGGTGGAGAGAGGTGAGTCTCTGGGTTTCCTGGTCAGCCATTGTAGTCAAATTAGCAAGCTTTGGGTTAGCCAAGGTGGAGGGTACCAGAGGAACAACACTAAAGGCTGACATCTGACTTCTTGCACACACTTGCACATGCACTCCACGGACACATATGCACTCCACCACAAATATGTAAATACATACCAACATTCAAAAAGCTCCATAAACAAGCATACATACATAAGCATACATAAGCATGGCCTAACCGTGCTTAACTTTATGAAACAAAGAAGCAGTATGTCATGAAAGAAGACAGAAATGTACTTTGCTCCTCTGGATGTCCGCTGGCACAGAACCAAGGTCTGAATAAATAAAAAGAGGGAGTTGTAATGCTTTCTTACCCATATAATGGCTTAGTGGTGACCATAGTCCTAGCTCCCAGTTTCCCTTGCTAACATCGCCAGAAGAAGGTGTATATGTGAGTGTCTGTGTGACTATGTGCTTATGTGTGTGTGTGTGTGTGTGTGTGTGTGTGGTGAGCAGTGCCATCTGACAGGTCTATCTTTTGCACGTGGACCACAACAGCAGGGGTTGGAAACAACATATATGCTTTCAGAAGACAAAGTCAGAGTTGCCTGGCTCTGGTCACCTGAGGCAGAGGGGATTCATCTTAGCAGGGAAAACTGCTCTAGGAGTTGGTGGGAAGCTATGTGCTTCTGCCCAGTTTCTCTAACAATTGACTATGGCGGCAGGCAACTGTGGCCACTTGGAATGGGAAGATGTGCATTTGCACCTGTGAGTTCTAGAGCCTAAGACCAAGGGTCTGGCTGAACATGGCTCACATAGGTTCTCAGTATTTGTGAAGAAGCAAGCAGGTGATTCCAGCAAGACTGCACTAGGAAAGTTCTCTTCCAGCCCAAATAGCTACTCTATCGCAATGTTTCTCTATATGTCACCCTGCACTAGACGTTTATTTTAACCCACCCAACAGCGTGCTTTTTCGGGTCATCTTTTAGAGTGTCAATATGCAGATGCCTTAGCAGGAATGGGGGACAATGTCATGAAATCGACCTTTCCGATTTGATTTCCAGTAAAAAGCAGAGGCTCAGGCCCCTGTTAGAAGAAAGGACTATGTGCCATTTCTCTGCTGGCTTGCTGAGATGTTATACCACTTACCTAAGGGGGATGTGTGGGAGGATGGCCCAGTTTGAACAAGAAATGATACTATGGGGATGGGGGATGATGGCTCAGTGGTTAAGAGCATACATTCTTCTGACAGGGCATGTGAGCCTGGTTCCCCGCATCCGTGTGAGGTGCCTCACAAACCCATCAATTCCCATCTGGCACCTGCCCAACCCCCCACACAGAGACACACATATACAACCCCCCACACAGAGACACACATATACAACCCCCCACACAGAGACACACATATACAACCCCCCACACAGAGACACACATATATGCACAACTGAAAACAATAAAATAAATGTGTTTTTTTTAAAAAAAAGTCAATACATATTAAATCCCTAACATTTATTTGTCTCTATTAATTGTGCACTTTCTCATACAAGCGGTGTGAAGAAAACATTATTGCAATTTGGGAAAGCATTAATTATTTATTACTTAGTGTTATCAGTTTCCCTATATCGTTCATTATACTTGCATTTTGGCCCAGCCTTGGACTGTGTTAACCATATGTAGAGCTCTTAGCCTTTGGGGAATCTGAAAAAGTTTTGGGAGGTTGTAAGGAATTTCAGCTTTTCTCATAGGAATTAGTTAAATTGTACAGAAACAAAAATACCTTTTATGTACTATTATTTATGTGTATATTAGCTCAAACTTCTCAGGCATATATTACCGTGAACTCTTATGTAGAATTATGCTCATTCACACATTAATGGATTAGTTTTATTAGGGTTAATGGGACTGGTTTGCTGGGTTTTGTCCTCACCCCAGGCTAAGTAGTAGGAGGGGAGGAAATTGTCTCTTTTAGTCAGTTGTATCTATTCAAAACGTCTTAAGTGATCTGTGGCTGTATTATCCTCTGGTGTCAAAGTACATTCCTATTGTTCTTTGTCCCCAGAGGCTCTCTGTCTCTAGGGCCTCCAACTTAACCTCGGCTCCCCAACTGCTGTGTAGACAGAGAATGGTGTTAGTGATTTGTGTTTCTGTAGTTCTGGGAAAGCGTCAATTGGCCACTCTGTGATATGCTGGGGGCGTTAAGCACTTAGACTCGGGTCATACCAATTACAATGTGAGTTCTACTGCTAGTTCCTGTAGGGAGGGGCAGTGAGCTCTGCACCTGGGTGCAGTCGATGACAGAGTCTACTGAATCCACTGGCCCATCTCTAGCCATGCAGCTGGTTCTGCCACACAGGGTCGTATCTTAGCCAGGGACAGCCTGACAGTCTTCACAGAAGCTTGGCTCTTCATGCCTATTTCCCTGGAAGAGGTTTTCCAGGTTATACCAGGGTCCTCAAGAGACCCTGCCCTCCAGCTGCAGGGTCAGGTGGTTCCTTGATACTGTGCTGGGGTCCCATGAGACAGTTTTCACTAGTCCCTGACGATATAAGAAAGGTGGAAACAGCTGTAACGTTAAGGTAATACTTACTCTAAAGGTTGTAGTAAAATATATTGTTTTAACTGTGCATGTTAAATTTGTTAACATAAAATGACAGTAATGTCGGGGACACCCTCCCTTCCCCACTCTAGATAATCCCCTTTCAAAGTTAAGTCAGTTTCAAAAAATTAAAAAAATAATCGATGTTGGTGATTCTTCAGTAGCTGTTCTCTGATAAAAACTGAAACGAGTGTCACTGATGGACCAACGCAAACGTTGTGGTCTGGACCTGGAAATCCTCCCAAAGGCTAAGGCTTGGTCCATAGGTCAGCTATGCTCCTAAGTGGGGCTCATAAGAAGTGACTGGACATGAGGGCTGGGACCTTAATGATAGATTAGCCCATTGATTGATTCCTAATTTGATGGTCTGTTGTGGAGTAATTGACACTCGGGAAGTAGGGCTTGGTTAAAGGGGGTGTGCTCTTGCCCTTGGTCTTTTCCCTGTGCTCTTACTTTGTCTCTTGCCTTCTGTGAGGTAAGCTGCTTCTCTCTGGCACATATTTCCTACCATGATGTTCTGTACAGAAGCAACAGGTACCATGACCGAAGCCTCTGAAACAAGATAAATCTTTTCTCCATAAAAATGACACTTTGTTATTTTCTCACAGGAAAGGAAAGCTGCCTCACATTGCAGACCCCTCTTAAAGGGAAAGAGCCCACATCCTTGTATATGTGTACCCTCTTGCTTGTGACTTGACATTCCCTACTACTCACCACCATTTGCTAAGAAGACATGTTCAGAGCTCGTGTTTTCACAAGCTAGTTACGTGCAAATTCGAGGGTGATACAGTCTGACTTGAATCTACAGGATTGGAAGGGGAGGGCGGGTAAAGCAGGAATGGGAGAGAGGGAAATGAGGGGGAGGGGAAAGAGAGGAACAATTAAAACCAAGTGTGAATGAAAATCAACAAGGGAACATGCAACCTTATAAGCTAATTAAACATAAAAGTAGCATGGAGATCATGCCTGGTACGATGTCTTCTAAATATTCATCTTTACATCCACAGATTAGTGCGTTTAAAGCCCGCGTCAGAGATGCTTCTTATGCACGGAATGAGGTTACTACAGAGGCTCACAACTGGCCAAGGTGCAAAGACTAAGCAATAGCAGAGTGCACAGTCTTAGGTGGACAACTATATCACATCCTCTTCTGCCAAGGCAGGGACCACTGCAGAAGATGTGGTAGAAAGACTGCGAGACCCAGAGGTCACATTGAACTGCTACAGAGCAGTGTCTTCTGGACAGTGCCTTTGTGCTCAATAACGTACAGCAGGTGCAGTTGCCCACAGAAGAGCTGCATAAGACCCAGTCAGTCAAAATTCCACTATGGATGGGGGAGGAGCTTGCGAAGCTCTGTGTCTGAGGACCTAATGGCAGTAGATGACTACTCAAGGGGAGTCCGTTTCCTTCAGGGTCGTGGCCCTTGCTCTGTGTCTGTGCACACCGAGGAAATACCAGTTGGACTCAGTGGCATGTCTTTTTGTTAAAGGACCTGGATGTGGGGGGCAGATACTTGGTGACGGGTCTGAGAAGAATCATAGGAGGAGAACAGTGGTGGGTATTGTCAAAGTGCATTATATACACGTATAAATTTCTCAAATAATAAGTAAAAACACATTTTTACAAAGATATAGGCCACTTGAACGAGAACATCGACTTAACTATAGAAAACATAAAATAGCCAAAGCAAAGCCCAGCGCCACTGACTGCCTGACACATGTTCACTCATTCTCTCCCGCTTCCTTTCCCTCCCTCTCTTTCCTATCTTCCACTTTCTCTGTTTACTGTAGCTGCCAAGGGCTCTATGAGTGAGGCATGGTCCAGAGCAATAGAGCAGCATGATCAGGGGAGATGATGTGAGTGATGGACAGACAGGGAGGGACAACAGGAAGAGAGTGTACAGTCTTAGAATCTAGTTACCACTATTATACATTTGAAACACTTGAAGGCTACTTAGAAAAAGGAAATTATACAATCAATTTTACTTTAAAAGCTTAGATTTGTTTTTCTATTTACCAATTTCTACAATGAAATGTTTAAAATTGTCTAGGTTGTAACATCTATAATACTTCCATTAAAAACATTTCTTTATTGTTAAAAAAAAAAGGACTTATAAATGTTAAAAACAAAACTAGAAGCTCAAGTCCAAGTGGATCAAGGACCTTCATATAAAACCAGATACACTGAATCTAATAGAAGAGAAATTGGGGAAAACCTCAAACACATGGGCACAGGGGAAACATTCCTGAACAGAACACCAATGGCTTGTGCTCTAAGATCAAGAATTGACAAATGGGACCTCATAAGACTGAAAAGCTTTTGTAAGGCAAAGGACACTGTCAATGGGACAAAACAGCAACCAACAGATTGGTAAAAGATCTTTTCCAATCCTACTTCTGATAGAGGGCTAATATTCAATGTATACAAAGAACTCACCCTATTAAAAAATGGGGAACAGAGCTAAACAGAATTCTCAACCAAGGAAACTCAAAGGGCTCAGAAACACCTAAAGAAATGTTCAGTATCCTTAGCCATCAGGGAAATACAAATCAAAACTACCCTAAGATTCTACCTCACAGCAGTCAGAATGGCTAAAACTCAGGTGACAGCAGATGTTGGTGAGGATGTGGAGAAAAAGGGAAACTCCTCCATTGCTGGTGGGATTGCAAGCTGGTACAAACACCCTGGAAATCAGTTTGGCAGTTCCTCAGAAAATTGGGCATAGTACTACTGGAAGATCCAGTAATACCACTCCTGGGCATATACCCAGAAGATGTTCCAACTTGTAATAAGGACACATGCTGTACTATGTTCATAGCAGCCTTATTTATAATAGCTGGAAGCTGGAAGCAACCCAGATGTCCCACAACAGAGGAATGGATACAGAAAATGAGGTACATTTACACAATAGAGTACTACTCAGGTATTAAAAGCAATGACTTCATGAAATTCGTAGGCAAATAGATGGATCTTGAGAATATCATCCTGAGTGAGGTGACTCAGTCACAAAGGAAAAAACATGGTATGTACTCACTGATACATGGATACTAGCCAAAAAGTTGGGAATATCTAAGATTCAATTCACAGACCTTATGAAGCCTAAGAAGAAGGAAGACCAAAGTGTGGATGCTTCAGTACTTTTTAGAAGGGGGAACAAAATGCTCACAGGAGGAAATATGGAGACAAACTGTGGAGCAGAGACTGAAGGAAAGGCCATCCAGAGACTGCTCCACCTGGGGATCCATCTAATATATAGCCACCAAACCAGGATGCTATTGTGGATGCCCGGAAGAGCTTGCTAATAGAAGACTGATATGGCTGTCTCTTGAGAGGTTCTGCCAGAGCCTGACCAATATAGAGGAGGAAGCTTGCAGCCAACCATTGGACTGAGTTTGGAGGTCCCCGATTGAGGAGATGGAGAAGGGATTGAATGAGCTGAGGGGGTTTGCAGCCCCCATGGAGGGAGCAACGGTGTCAACAGGTCAGGACCCCCCTCCCCAAGGCTCTTGGGGACTGTACTACCAACCAAAGAATACACATGGAGTGACCCATGGCGCTGGTCACATATGTGGCAGAAGATGGCCTTGTTGGACATCAGTGGGAGGAGAGGCCCTTGGGCCTGAATGTGTTCAATGCCCCAGTATAGGGGAATGCCAGGGCGAGAGGATGGGTGAGTGGGTAGAGGAGCACCCTCATAGAGGCAGAGGGAAGGGGGATGGGATGAGGGGTTTCCAAAGAGGAGAACTGGAAAGGGGAAAACATTTGAAATGTAAATAAAGAAAATATCCAAGAAAAAAGAAAACAAATGTTGATGAGACTGTAAACTAAATAAAATACTTAAACCCTGTCCAACAAACAAACAAACAAGTACATAGTTTACTTTAATAGGAGCCCCTGTGCAAACCCTGCTCATTCACAGAACATAGGGAAAAAAACTTGGCATAAGATGAATTATTATAGCGGTGCAGTGTCACATGCTTTTAATCCCAGTCCTTGGGAGACTTTTGAGGGCAGCCTGGTCTACTGAGCAAGTTCCAGATCAGCCAGGGCTACACACACACACACACACACACACACACACACACACACACACACACACACAAACCCTTGTCTGGAAACAAAACAAAAAGGTGAATTTATTGTAAAGAAAGAAAGAGAGAAAATGGAAACATTTTTCCTCATACATTCCAATAAAGTATGGTAATTTCCACCATATGAAAGAACTTCACGGGGAAGCCAAGTTTAGAAGGAAGAGCTGCTTTGGATTAGAAAACATTTTCAAATTAGGAGATGAAGAGATGCGAATGGTAAGGGGAAAAAAAAAACCCACAAGCATCAAATTACTTTTGTCGTGGAGCTTAATCCTTTGGAGGTGGAAGAGTGAGGTCTGGGTGCAGTGGTTCAGAGTAAGGTGATAATAGAGCAGAGAGAACCACTCTATGGTGCAAAATGCTTTACTTAATTGGCATCTTCTCCAAGTGTGGGACACGTGAGAACGAGGTTTGGTGGGAAGATTGGATACGGTGTATATATAAGCAGATACCTGGATGAAGTGGGAGTTGGTGGCTAGGATAAAGTGAGGGACGAAAGACTGAGGTGTTAGAAAAGAGTTCTTCCCTGTTTTGCATAGTTACTTATTTAATTCTGTGACTGCCACAAAGCACTAAGGACCACAACCAACTTTTAATAAGCCTTCAGTAAATGTTGATGTAGGTACCTGAGATTCTGTCCAGTAGACACAGGTTTATGAGAACAACACTATTAAATCAAAATTCTCTTGGGAAGGCTCAATCAATCATCCATCCATTCATTATGATGACCGTTTAATAAGGCTGCTTTCTTCTGGATATCTAGTAGAGATCAACTGAACAATGGGAGGTTGGCGGCAAAGTCAGAGATGTGAAGCAATTTAGGGTCACGGGATTGAGTTCGGGCAAAAGGGGGTGGGAGGAGAGGGGTCTCAGGAACTCAGAATTTTGTAACTTCTATGGTAAAATCCAAAAAGCACCAAGTGAAGGGGAGTTTGGGTAAAGTCAACCAAAATGGCACATGTGGCTGTGCAATGAGGATACCACAGAGTGTTCACAGCCCCCTCTTCTGACTTCGGAGCATTTGAACTCGGAAGATTATAAATCTAAAATATTGTAAGGTAAACATTTCCTGTTAGGATCAGCTTGTGTCCTCTAGCTCCTAACCTTCTGAGACCCTCACACACAAGCATCCCAGCTTGAGGTCTGGATCTGATATGCAACCCTAACGCCCACTAAGATGTCAAACGGGCGTTTAACGGCAGGGGAAGCTGCGCCCGGTCATCCCTACAAAGAACCATTTATCAGCTATTTTGGGAAAGGGAATTTTTTTTTTTTAAAGACAAGAGGAAACCAAAGTAATTAGCCTTTTGTGAGCACCCATTCCTCACCGAGATAGCTCAGTTTGTCACATATTTAGTTTTAAAGGCAAATGAGGTGAGAGGGAGACCCGAGTAATAAAACATACTCTGGACATCAGCTTCCACCTTCCCGGAATCCCCAGTCCTGCATCTCACTAACTGGGAGTTTGTTTCTTCAAATGAACCCCTTAATAAAACTTAGCAAGGGCTACAGATTTCCAGAAAAATGAACACATATGTTTATAATATATGCCAAGGAAAAGAGAGAAAGCCAAAGAAAGGAGATAAAAGAAACAGTAATTACATGAAACTAAAGAATGAAAATCAATGAGAACAATACGTGCTCTATGAGAGTACTCTCTGAAAAAACCATCCTTCCCGGCAGCCCAAGCAACCCAGGGTGCCCCCAACTGCTTGGCTCGCTCTTGATGCCAAGCATGACTTTCCCTCACACACCCCTTCCTGGAGTTTTTGCAGCTTTTACTGGTGGCTGTGCTTCTTGAAGTCCCGTTTGCTGGGCGAGGGTAGGGGAGTGAGGATGCTCTTGACGCTGAGGTGAACTGATTGACAGGTTGAATCTGCTTGGAAGCTTCTTGAGTGTGGTGCAGGCATTTTAGGCTATGCAGAACTAGAGCTGTTGTGCTATCTGCAAGAATTCCCACCAGTCTGTGTGTTCAGCTTTGTGGTTTTGTAGTTGGAACCAGACACAAAGGACCTTGGATACCTTCTCTAAAACCAAAATATAATGGGGGATGAGGTCATTACCTGGATGATGTGCCTGATAGGGAAAAGCTCAGGCAGGAAGGCTGATGGAGTGGGCAGTATCTTGGCCAAGATATGTTCAATAGATGCTACCAGTGGGTGAGAGGGCAGTAACATACTTGCAAGGGAAGTACAAGGGTGGACAAGACAGGCTGTACAGGTGAAGAGTTTAGAAAGAGGATTCTGTTGATGGAGTAGATTGCACAGCAGTGGAGTAGGGGAAGCATACACCATACAAACACATCAGATCTTTCCCACCAGGCTCTGAGCTGCAACCCTCCATTTCTACAGCAACTGATCATCAGATCCAGGGGGGTACACAAGCTTTGGGGTTGAATTCTCAACTGTTTAATGGCTGAATATTGGATTATGAAGGTAATCAAAGCAACAGCAATCAAAACCAACAGTTGAAAAACATCTGAGCTGGAATGGCTCCTATAAACTGCTGGGCAGAGCAGCAGGATCTCCGTGGCCTGACACTGCCTTTGGGGATTATGCCCAGAGTTCATGCCCAGCGGATGCACGGAACAGCGAGTGTCTCATACAGGGCATTCTGATCTGATTCTATCTGCATGTCCTCTTGGATAGTGAAATTTATATATATATATATTTTTAAATTTGTGTACCCACTACACTAGAGAGAATCTGGGAATTAAATGATCAGGTACCTTATGGTTACACAACAATTGGAATGTGGAAGTAGTTGAGTGGATGACACAGCTAAGCCACAGTGGACCACGTGGGACTGGGTAATGGGATGTTGCATGTGACCAGAGCCTTCAGCCCTTCTTCTTCATGGTTTAAACTTCTTCATGATATTACAGAAGTTTATACAACATCAAATACTTCCGGCAAGGGAAGTCTACAGATTCTACGATAGTGTGAAAGAAAAATGGCCTCAATAATTTAAAATCTTCAAGAACTTGGACCAGTTTCTAGTGCTGACACAGCAGTGCAAGACAAGGCTCCGAGTTACCAAGAGCTAGAGGAGGCTTGTTACAAATTATAATTGCATTTACATAAACACAGCCGATTTCTTTAAAACCAATTTTCTCTTCCACAACTGTTTCTGGTAGAAACCTGCTCATATTATTATTTTACTGTTTTGTGATGATGGAATTCTTTGGGACCTGCTCAGCCTTGGCACATGTTAGATACTTATCTCCCATAACTGTATTTAATCATATGAACAATATCACATATTATTTTTTCTTTTTTTTTTTTGAGTTTGATTTCTCTTGTAGCCCTGTGTATAGAACCCAGGGCCTTAGGAATATTAAGCAAATGCTCTACCACCGAGCCTACTTCTTAGTCTCATAATCTTATTTTTTCAAAGTTAAATTATTTTTTGAGGTTTTGAAAATTTTATTATTAGTCAGTAAGTAGTAACTGAGCAAATTTATAGGGCACACTGTGATATGTATCCATTATATAACGATCAAATCAACATCTATTTATTGTTTCTTTGTAGTGAAGCATTAGAGAGCCCTTCTTTTCATTACTTTGAACTATACAACAGAGGCTGGAGAAATGGCTCAGCCATGAAGACCACTGGCTGCTCTTGCAGAGGCCTCAGTTTTGCTTCCCAGTACTAACATGGCAGCTCAGGGCTACCGATAACTTCAGTTCCAGGACATCTAACACCCTCTTCTGACCTTTGAGGGTACCAGGAACATATATGGTACACATGCTTGCATGAATGCAAGATAGTCACACGCATAAAATAAAACTTAAAAGAATAAATACACAATATGTATATATATGTATATATACATACATACATATATATACGTACATATATATATATATATATATTGTTCTATGAGGACATATTTCTCATGCCTGTAAGCTACTACAGCCTTCATAGTGTAAGAGAGCTGAGATCTTGCAAGTTTTTTTTAAATTTATTTTATTTTTAAAATAATGGATATATTTGTGTGTGTGTGTGTGTGTGTGTGTGTGTGTGCTCATGTGTGCTTGTGTGCGCACATATGAGTGCAAGAAGTGGGCACTGCATCCCCTACAGCTGGAGATAATAGGAAGTTGTGATCTCAACATGGTACTGTGAACTCAACCTAGACCCTCTGAAAGAGCTCTTTACCATTGAGCCATCTCTCCAGCACCAGATCTTAAGAATTTTTATCTTTCACAAAGGCAAACATAAAAAAAAAAAAAAAAAAAAAAGCAATGGCACCTTCTCCCTATTTACTGGGGAGGTCTCAATATCTTTCTGCACATGAACACTATTGTACACTTAGTGACTTCTTGGGTGATCACCTTTGACCCAATCAAATTTTCAACAACAACAAAAAATGTGTAAAGTGAATTAGTACTCTAAGAATGGTTGTTTTCCAGCCTTCTAGATATGTGTTACCAACAAGATGTAATTGTCAGCCCCAGAGCATTATCACACACTGGTCCCTTCTCCAGGGTTTGCCCCCCACCCCCAATCTGCTTAGACAACCATTTCCAACATAAACTCTCGTTTTCATGAACATGCTGTCTGATATTTCAACACTTGGCATTTCAGTATTTGGGGATTGTGATTTGGGGGGACTTTCAGACGTTAAGGGGTTTAACCTTTCAGGGTTCTAACATTAGGGTTTAGGGGCAGATTATGATTGGCACTAGGATCTAAATTTGATGACTGGAGTTCAGGTCCTTTTTTAACTCCCTCAATGCTAATGGAAACTTTGAGAGGAGAGCATATGTAAGGATGTTTGGGACAATCAGTTATAATTATGTTAATCTAATATTTCATCCTTGTGACAAAATACCTGATATGAACAAAGTAGGGAAGGGATAGATATACCTATGTTGTGGTTACAGAGCTTCCAAACCACCATGGCCACGAGGGCACATGGAGAAAAACCACCCACCACATGACTGTCAGGACGCATATAAAGTACTGAGTGCCTGGGCTTCCTCCCCAACGCTCTTTGTTGCCAGCCCATGGGACAATGACACCCACAGGCAGAGCAGAGCTTCCCTTATTAGTTAATAGTTTCTGGAAACCTCTCCATAGATCCATCCAACTGTATCCTTTATTAATCTAACTGATTCTAAATCCACTCACGTTAACAGGCAAGCTGAACCATTGAGAAAACAATAACTAATGAGAACAATAATAATGCTGACTTTGCCAATCTCTTGGGGTTCTTATACGACTCACAGGGAGTAATGCATGTGAGGGGTTTCTCTAAGTTCTGCATGTGCACTGCATCTGTTTACAGTCGTAATTACCACACTCAACAAAGTGTCACTGTCTGTACCCCTTGCTCTGGGCAGAGTCTTTTCCTCACTCTTGTGTCTGTGGGTCATTGTGTCAGTACAGAGAGGTCCATTACTGCATGGTAATTTGGTGTTGCATCTTGTGAGACATGCTTCATGTGGAGCAGAGCAGCCTCTTGTTATGGCTTGATGAATGCATTAATTTTTAGAAGCAGACACAAAGAGAAGCAGACCTGACTGAATTCAGGTTTTATGGATATTTCCCAGAGGAATGCATAATTGAACCATAAATGCTAAATTGAGCCTTCTGAAAGACTGATAAAGGGCCTCATTCTCAAATAGTCTCAATCCTTCTTGAATAGTGTCACTGCTTCACCCTGGGACACACATGCTAGATGGTGGGTGTTAGCTCTGGGGCACTCACACACATGTGATTGGGGACTAGGCATGGAAAGAAGGTGAGAAGGGTTTTATAAAGTGATTCCATTTGAGAACAATATTACACAACAGTGAATAGTTTCAGCTTCAGTCCACATGATGATCACCTGGGCTTCGAGGATTCAAGACTCTTTGGTGAGGTGTCCAAAGCAGACAACATCTCATCGCAAGAGACCACTTTCATAAATGAGTACTTATAATAAACAGATAATACCGGCCATGGGTTTAGTTTCTACCATTTGCTCAGCTGAAAGCTGAGTACACCTCAGGCTGTAACATTATTAGAGCTATTACTGTGGTATCCTAGCATTAAGGAAGCTCTAAAGGGCCATTCTGTCTTGTTTTCAGGGGAACTATAGGGATAAGAACCATCCTGATCTTCTAATGGAGAACATATTCAAGGCCTTCCACCTTTGTTTCAAATCTAACATTGATCTTCAGTGTTCTCAGGACCTAACCAAAGACATCTGAGATAAAAGAGATTGTTGCCATCACTCCCAAAAGACCTTTAGGTTCTGCCTCACATGCTACATCATCATCAGGGTGAAAATGGCCTCTCTCAATAATACTTTATTACACACCTATTCTGTAACAGATGCTCTACTGCACAAATTATACTACATACAATTTACCATCCGTGTAAACATTCACGCCCACAGCTTTAGCTGATAAGGTATTTTATGTGTTATTTTCATTGTTGCTGAGGCCTGAGAAATAACCCCAGAAAGGGAGGCTTGACTCTGGTTCATGCTTTCAATTTATTTTAGTCCACAGGGACAAGGAAGGCATGGTGGTGGGGACACCACTGTGGTTGGGCCACTCAGCAGGCTGTTCATATCGTGGCAGGCCAGGAAACAAAGACCATGACTGGAAGAGATGGGGATTAGATACCTCTAAGATCCTGTTTCCAGGGGTCTGCCTTCTCCCGCTTCCTAAAACCTCTCAAGCCACACCCCTTTGCTAGAGAACAAATTTTCACACACAGAAGCCCCTTGGGGACATTTCACATTTTTCATAACAGGCACAGTGGGGATGCGACATCTATAAGACAGATAGATGAAGAAATTGGGTCTCAAGGAAGCTACATATGTTTGCCAAAGTCCAGAGAGAAGTTCAAACCAGTCTCCATGGTGGGTATGCTCACCTGTTAGACTTCCATCCAGTAATATGGAGAAACAGACATGGACATGGGGAGGGAACCAGGTAGAAAAGCTTGTTTGGGTAAAAAGAGAGAGAGGCGAGACCTTGGCCCTGTGTCCGAGACTATGAGGCATGTATTGTCCATTCCAAAGGGTGAGGAATGCATTGTGATCGTTCCCTGGGTCCTGCCTGCTTGGCATAGAATATAGCATGGCTGCTTCAAGTAGGAGGAAGAAGCCAAGCTTGTCAGTGCTTTGGGGGCGGTCTCAGGGAGCATGACCTCTGCGCCAGCCGGGCCTAGGTCTGGACAGAAGAGATGGCTGCGACAAGTTATATGTCAAATGCAGTCACTCATGATGATGCCCTGGCTCACCTAGAAAGAGACTTCACTTACTGTCTAAAGAAATGCCAGGTCCGCATACCTCCTTCCCCTCTTATTTGTCCAATATTTATACACACACACATGCATGCATGCATGTACATGCGCGCGCACACAAAACTAGGCTGCTAAAGTACAGATTACTCAAGAAAGAGAACTCTACCTGTGTTGATGGGAGCCCTGTAGTGCCTCCACACCCCAACTTAACTAGTTCCCAGGGAGCAGCAATCTGACAAGCAGGGAGCCATCTTCTGTTGGCATCTTGGTTTTTGCCTCCGGATAAGTTACTGCATGGGGTAGGCTAACTGAATTCCTCTCGGCAAGGGGCTGTTTGCCAACCTTTTATTGAGCCAGATGGACTTTAAAAGCCTGGGCAAAAGTGCAATCCCACCAAGGGCATCGTCCACCAATCCCAGCCTCTCCGTGTTTGCAGCTGAGGAAGCAGGGTGCTCGGCTTCAGTTTGAGCCTGCAGGAAGATGCACCAGAAAGGGACATTGCTGGTCAGTATTGGACAGCATCTTTCTAATCCATGGAGTTGCCTTCCTACCAGTTTTCCAGACTTTGTCCTATCACAGTCGGGAACTGATCTTAATGAGATAAATGGGTTAAGTGAGCGGCACAGATATTTGGAGAAAAGAAAGACACCTTACTTTGTAGAAGAGGGCAATTTCTGGGGACACAAGCCACTTAGACTTATAGGTTATAGTCATCTCTGTAAACCGAGACTGTCGTATCACCCTAATAAAATCACAGTTCCTTGCTTCTTTTTGTATAAAGATGACTCATTTAGTAACAATAGCCCATAAATTCATAAGTGCCATTAAGTTTATAGGGCTTTTCCCAGTCGGAGGCCTTCTGAGCTATCAAATTTGTTTTTAGTAACCTCCCTGTGACCTTTGAAACCACAGTAGTTAGGTTTGGACTGTGTTGAAGTGGTTTCTGATGTAGGCTTCCTTCCATCCAGGCATGTAGTGAAGGGGACAGGGTCATTAGAAGCAAATGTGAGCTCAGGAGACAGTTATCTCTTGTCATATTGGGTGGCTGGATTAAAGTCAATGAATTGCTCAGGCTCCAGGGGACTGTAAGGTCTTCGGGGGGTGGTGTTGTTGCAAACATCTATCTGGAGAGACAGACAGGTAAATATAGGCAGAAGAGACACCATCGATGGAGATCTTTTGAAGGGTTGACACTATACGGTGGTAGATTGAGTAGCACCATTGCTGGCCCAGCAAGGATCTTAACTTGCATTTAAAATGTCAGTCATGTGTCTTCACAGGAGGTGTTGAAGATAACTTACAATTCAGGAGCAAGTTCAGTTACATGGGGAATGTCAAAGTGTAATTATACAATAGCAACACAAATAGATAGGAGCTGTGAACTAGCAAGCAGCATCTACCACATAAGACTAGTTACTCAATATAGTTTCCTCGTACTGGAGTGCTCCCAGAAGGCAAGCCTCAGGCTCCTCGGGCTCAGAGGGGATGGCACACAACAAAATTTCCAGGGCAAAAATCAGTCTCCAAGTTTCCACCTTCCACTGCCTTAAACCGGTCAACACGTGATTTTTAAGTTATATTTGTCTTCATTCAGACCATATGTCCCGGAGATTTTCTCCGAATTGTTAAGGACACAGATCCTCTTGAGGATATTTCTGCTGATATAGCAGGTGGAGGCTCTGCAACGGCTGTGTGATAGCCCCCAGAGAACAGCGGTAGTTTTCGATGGGACTTGACTTTTCTTTCCTAAGAGTAGCTAGAAGTCACACCCTGGGACAGTGGAGGATAGGTGACACATGTTGGGAGGCCATGCTTGATGGACTACCTCATCCATGCTATGGCTTACACAGAGTTTTGCAACCCATGGCCTTGGTCTCTGTTTCAGTGCAACCTCAGCTGTGGCAAGGTGGAACAGAGACCTCAGGGCTAACGATGGTTGGGGAGGGGTTCTTTGAAACTGAAGTACATCTGAGCTAGGGTGTGCATGGTGTTCCCAAATGAAAAGAGAATGTCTGGAAGTCCATAAATTGACTCTATTAACCACCCATCCTATAACATTTTCAGATCTACTGATGATGGTTACAGGCATTCATAAGCCACAGGTGGTTTTGACGGTTAACGATGTTCAGTGTGCAGCAAAGGTCTGACAAAGAGATCTAAGTGAGTACTGTAACCCTAGCGCTCAGGAGACTGAAATCAAAGGATTGGAAGTTGATGGCCAGCCTGGCCTACACAGAAAGACACTGTCTAAACAAATAAATGACAGAGTTTCCAGCCTGTGACCAAGGAGCCACATATGGTGAAGAATAGCTATGAATGTGACCTAGCACAAAGTCAGTAACTAGCAGAGTGCCTTATACATAGTATAGACTAATAATCATATACTGGAAAAGACAGATAATATCTCAGTTTATTGAAACAAAGCTCCTAGATTCTAAGTTTAGTAGTTTTATCCACCATACAGATTCAACTAAGAAGTGAAGGGAAGGTTTGAAGTTAGGTCTACCTGGCTGCAAAGTCCTTTCTCCAACCACAGAATCAGATACAGGCTCAAGTTCCAAGATAGGGCTCTCATCAATCATGGCCTGGGAACGTGTGAGAGACAGCTGGAGGTTTGGGAAGATGGTGTAGTGGGTGAAGTACTTTCTACACAAGTATAAGGACCTGAATTTGGATCCCCCAATGGAAGCCTGCCGATAATCCCAGTATGCATATAATGACAGGGAAGCCAGACATAGGAGAGACCCTAGACCAAAGGTTCCCAGCCTTCCTGATGCTTCTACTCTTTGACACAGTACCTCATGTTGTGACCCTCCAAATGTAAAATAATTTTCTTGCTACTTTATAACTGTTATGAACCATAATATAAATACCTGATATACAGGAATATCTGATATATGATCCTAAGTTAGGTCATAACCCACAGGTTGAGAACTGCTGCCCTAGAAGCACAAATTGGCCAGCCAGCCTGGCATAGGCAGCAAGAAACAACAAAGAGACCCTGCTTCTAATGTGTGGAATGCGAGGATCAAAACCACAGTCTGTCCTCTGAGTTTCATATATGCACTGGTAAATAACCCTTCCTTCCCACATGAACATCACACACACACACTCACGTACAGAGAGAGGGGGGTAGGGAGGGGAAGGGGGAGAGAGAGGAAGAGGTGGAGGGAAAGGGGAGAGAGAGGGGAAGGGAAGAGAGAAGGGGAGAGGGAGGGGGAAGAGAGATTGAAGAAAAGAGCTAGCTAGGACTCAGACTACTGAAACCTTCTCTAAAGACAGATTCTCTAGTGCCCTTGTGTCGAGCAACTTTAATAATTTTAGTGAAGGTGGCCATGCTTGAAAAGACGGTGTTCCACAGAGTACTCGGAAGGCAGTTAACATCTTTATCCACTCATTGACACAGTGACAAAATATTCTTCCAAACTTAGGATGGAGGGTCAATTTCATTCTAGAGACAGGAAAACCAAACTGCATCAAATCAGAAGGTAGGTAACCAGCTCCGACTTCTGAATGTATAAGAAAGTGTCGCCCTGATGAGAGGCTGTTCACAGAGGAGCTTGTGGTTGAGCCCATGGCTTATAACAGATACGCAGTCTACTTCAGACAGTAGCAAAATTGCCCCATTAAAAATGTTTCTAGTCGCTGGGCAATGGTGGCACACGTCTTTAATCCCAGCACTTGGAAGACAAAGGCAGGTGGATTTCTGAGTTCGAGGCCAGCCTGGTCTACAGAGTGAGTTCCAGGATATCCAGGGCTACACAGAGAAACCCTGTCTCGAAAAACCAAAACCAACCAAACAAAATGTTTCTAGTCACGGCTTCTGCTTGGGTCACCATGACAGAGCGTATAAAGGCAGGGGCAGAGTGATCTTATACCCTCCTATCCTGACCATGTCTTTTATTTTCTGTATTTCCAGGTGCCCGGCACATCAGAGTTACAAGGGCTAGAAGAGAGAAGGCCTGTTATACTGCTGGCTAATTCTCACAGCTGATGACTTGCCTTGAATGTCCCTGATGTGCAAACCAATAATTCAGACTCAATTCTTCTACATGACTTCTTTAGCAACTGTAGTCTGAGATACTGTCCCCTACTGCAAATCACCACAGGGTTGAATATCACAGAACAATGGTCTACCCTGTAGCCCAGAGCTCACCAAATTCTGCAAGCGCCTAACTCTGGGCTAGAACGGTAGCTTACACTGCTTCTCATCTCTTCCCATGAAAATTCCCATGAAGGCTTTGGCTCCCATCTGATCCTTACCTTCTACCTCCTAACCCTCCTTCCTCCTAACCTACTGTTCCCAGGCATTCTTACCCAGTGTGGCATGCCTTCTCCTCTTTGTTATTTGATATTTGTTACAAATATCTTTTCCTTCCCTTCTTCCTTCCTTCCTTCCTTCCTTCCTTCCTTCCTTCCTTCCTTCCTTCCTTCCTTCTTTCCTCCCTCCCTTCCTCTTTGCCTCCTTCCTCCCTCTCTTCCTCCTCCCTTCCTCCTCCCTTCCTGTCTCCTTCCTCCCCACTTCCTTCTTTCCTTACATTTTTCCCCTTTCCTAACAGAATTTCACTATATAGCCTAGGTTGACCTGGAACTTGGAAGCCTACAGCCTTGACCTGTAGAGTTGGGCATAAGCACCACACCTAGCACAACTCATCCTTTCAAAGGCAGTTACTCTCGGATCTATTGACCTCCCATACATGCAGAACATAAAATCTTCTGGAAAGGCTGTAAAAGAGTATTTTTTTAAAAACTAATTGATTCTCCTCAACTTTATTAATCACTCCACCATCTGTCTGTGGATCAGCAAATACCTTTACATCTCTGAAAAACTTAGTAAAAGAAAACTTCTATCTTGAGATGATAAAGCTGTGATGTAGTAACAGAGAGAAGCAGCTGAATCCTGGCTCCACCCATGCTGCTGTTTGTTTTCCCTCTTAGTGTCACGACACCAAAGCAGATGGTGTGTGCAAGGAACCCAGTACAACCAAGAGCCTCATGCGATCACTCAACACCCTCTGCCCGAGGCTCTGGCACTTCACAGGGGACAGACTTCCTTATCAGAAAACCTCAGAAAGGCAGAGAGACTTAACAGGTCTCAGAAGCTCACCCTTGCCTTGCAACTCTGTGCCCCTGGGAATGCTGGGAAGACAGACTGCCTCACACAATGGCACAGGAAACATAGCAGCCAGCGGAACAGAGTGAGCTGTGGGTAGCTATCTCTCTCTCTCCATCTCTTCATTTGTGCTCACTGTCCTGTGAAAACCTGCTCTCTGTGAAATTGGTGGAGTCGTGGTTTTGGGGATGGACCATCTGCCTGATCCCAAATGCGATTCATGAACCTGGAGGAATTTGCATTAACTGTTCCGCTGCAGCGCGAGGAATCCATTCATTTCACAGCTCTGAGCTTTTGCACTTTTTTGGACCACAGCCAGCATGCAAGAGTGTTGATCTTTTCATTAGCACCGAGGCTCCCTTTATTTTATGTTGTGTTATTGTTTCCAAATCCTCTGCCTTCGACCTTAATATATTCTATGACAAGTCCACTGTGCCTCAGCCTTCCTGACCCTCTCCTTCCTATTTCAAATCACAGGCCTTCATCTTCCACAGGTCATGTTGTGGTACATTTGTATTTACACTGGTAGAAATGGAAATAAATCAAAATGACATGTGACCCTGTCTTATTTGCAAAGAAGAAAACCTAATTAGGTAAACGGGGATGGAAATGCTGATTAATTGTTTGTTTAATCAAGGGCCGAACACAAAGCTCATTGTGGTTTTGAATCCTGGAAACAAAAGTATCTTTGCACTGTATTAGCTTCTGTTGTCCTTACAGAGAGAACATGTGGTCAGCTGTGATAACTCAGCTTCTAACAGTGCCTCAAAATTCATTAATATGAATAGCAAGTCCATTGGATTGATGATTGAATTTTCATGCATTTTCAACATGTGTTACGGAAAAACTTATTCTTAAGAGAAATTAGTTTTTAATGACTTGCAGCTTAGCAAGGGCTGGTGGTTTGCACCTGAAATCCCAGCTACATGGGGCTTGAAGAAGAGGATCACAAATTTAAAGCCTGCCTGAAAAACTTACAGAACAACGTCCTGTCTCAAATGCAGCAACCAACAAAGGGGTTTGGGTATAGGTCCGTGGTAAAGTGTGTATCAGTATGCGTGTGCAAGGACCCAGGCTCAAACTGCAGTACCTGATTTATATTTTCTGCTTCATAAAGGGAAGAAAGGGTTATCTCGACCTGAGAGCATTTGGGAGAATCTGTAGTTAGGGAGGATTTTATTATAAATTCTCTTCATATTCAGCTCATAGGAACATGGCTGCTTTCAACAATGATCTAAAGGATTGATTTTTTTTCTTGTCTCCCCCCCCCCCTTTTCTTGAGAAAAGTTATTTAGTTGTCTTAACATGGCAAAGAAAGCTTATCTGCAAATTCCTTTACTCATGGATCCCCCTTGAGAGCTTATATAGATGTGTATGCTTCCTTAAAACCACAAGCGAGCACCAACGGAGACAAACACCTATTACCTGAATTGGTGGTCCACTCCTGTGATCCCAACACTTGAGAGGCTGAGGCAGGAGAATAGAGAGTTTAAGGCTAGCCTGGGCTACATAGCAAGACCCCCTCCCCATCTCTAAAAATAAAACAAAAGCTGTCATTGCTGACTTGTCTGAGTGTGGAAGAACACAGGCTTGCCTCTGCCAGTTTGCCGCCGGGAGGTAAAGGACTCCGCCACTTTAAGCTCAGCTTCTTGATATCTTAGTTGGAGTGTGGAGGTTTCTGCTTCTGCCAGCTTCAGAACAATGTGACTATGACTCCAGATGCTTATGGTGTGTGAATGCTGGGAATAAACCATTCTTGTTTGCCTGAGACTGAGGGGGCTCCTCTGGGCTTGGGAATTTTGGTGTTAATGCTGGGAAAATTGAAGGCAAATCGGAAGCGGTTGGTTTGGAGTAGGCATGTAGTTTGGGGTGAGAGATACTCTGAGATGTACAACATGTCTTACTCGAATTGGGGTCAGATGTTGAAGTAAGGATAGAACGAGACAGCAGACCATCGCATCCGTTTGCACAACTACAGTCTGCTATTGTTACTATTTGGGCTTCTTCAGTTTTCTTTTCATTGATAGCAATTCCACGTGGACTGATGTGTTCAGTAAACTGGTTCTTGGTAGAATCCAGAATGGACAAGTCTGTTAGCACAAACAGCTGCCATGGCTCACTGACCTCAGTTTACCTCCATGAGAAACAGGCATCAAAGCATAAAGCCCTTTCACCCAGATATGGCCATATTTGATTTGTCTATATACCACATAGATTTCAAAGTCACTTGCAACTAATAGCTAATCTAAACGACAGTACTACCTAGGCTACATCACTAAAATGGAGGAGGAAACAGAGACTAAGAGTTATCTTTGAAGGAGACTGTTACCATAGCTTCTGTTGTACCTCAAAGGGGAGGTGGGGGTTATTTGCTATTTACAAGGGGGCAAACAGGATCCCTTTATATTTATAAAGTCCCCTTGGTATCTGGGAGGACAATAGCAGCTATGGAGGCTGACCGTCTGGGATGCAAATTCCTCTGACTTTCCCGTACTCTAATGACCTTATCTATGAAAGGGGAAAGTAATTTAGTCCCCGTGGAGAGATTTGCTGAGGTGATTGAAAAGGGAAATCAAAGACTGAACAAACCAATCACAGCTGGGTGTTTGGAAGTCACATTATGTAAGTGTATACATCTCTGTTCAGGACTCAGGCCTGCCCGTTCTGCGAGTAGAAAGTGTGCCTTGGTTAGCCCTGGACCCAATGCAATATAGCTAAGTCCTAAGTCACTTGTCTTCCTAGGCTAGTCATGATAGACTTTTAAGAAAATATGCATTTATTTATCTGTGTGTGTGTTTGTATGGGTGTGAGTGTCAGAGCGAGAGGGAGTGAATATGAATATAGGGACCAGGTTTCAGGCCTGCTCACAAGTGCCTCTAGCCCCTGAGCCACCTGGCTGGGTTCTGTTTATTTATTTCTATTAGATCCTGTGTCCTGCATCCATCCATATATCTGTCATTTGTTTACGTATCTCTCCAGCTTTGGTCTTAGTATAGTTTGTCTCTTCTGAAACTTACCCTGACCTCTGCTGGTCCGGCAGGCTGAGAGGCAGACCTAAGGGCAGACTTACACAGCTGGAGCATTTTGAGTGGCTTGCTTCCTTTCTCTTGGGGATGGAGTCTGTTATCACTAGAATGGGTCGTTACAAATATAAGCTCCCCTACCCATGCCCTTCTTGCTGTAACTTCACTTTATTATGTCTTTAATTCCTTTCTGATTTCCACCATGGGTCAAATATAATGAAGCTCGTTTTGTAAATAACTCAGCCTCAGGTAGTCTACTACAGCACGAGGAAACAGATCAAGATGTCCTCTGCCTGAACTTCCTGTCTGACTACCTATCATCTATTTATCCATTCTGGGTTGCCTTGTGATGCACACCACACCCCTTGGCAGAGAGAGGAAGATATGGCACTCTGATGGATGCTCGAGCCCCCTTTACAGTTGCTGGCTCTTGCATTAGCACCTGGGTGGTAAGGAAGGCAGCATCCTGCTCGGCTTCTGGGAAAATAGTGGGTTTTGGAACATTTTAATGATGGGGAAGGTCAAGAACTTGAATGCAGTTTCCTCTCTGCAGATCTTCCCTCCCCAGCCTCACTCCTTTTATCATATGAGATTTCTTTGCATATCTGAAGAAAGTTATCAACATCTTTCTTGTCTTTTTTTTTTTTTTTCTGGACAAATACTTTCAGCTCCATTCCAATAAAATTCAAATTTTCTTCTCTAAACACAATAGTCCTTAGCACAGTGACAAGAGCAGAGTGACCTGTCTTACTTCTTTGTGTGTGTACATGTTGATGTGCACACACACATCTGGATAGATGCACATGTTCCTCTGCACACACACATCTGGGTTGATGCATATACGTGTGTAGAAATGTGCATGCAGGATCTGAGGCCATCACTGAGTTCTTCCTTTATGGGTCTCTATCTTACTCCTGGGCATCGGGCTTTCTCACTGAATCTGGAGCTCCCTGAATGGCTAGACTGGCTTCCATCAAGCCCCTGCGACCCTCTTATCTCTGTCTCCTCTGAGCTGGGATTACAGACAAATGCTATCACTCCCAGCCCTTTCCATGGGAACTGGAAATTGAACTCGGCTCCTGGAGCTTCCATGGCAAGCACTTCACTAACTGAGCCATCTCCCCAGCTCAGCCATGTGACTCTCTACAAGATGCTTATGATAAGATCTTCTTCCTGTCCTGATCGTAAGCTGATAGCTTCGTGCTCAGAGCTAGAGAGCATTGGTCTTTTTAATGGTTTCAGCTGTGTGTGGACACCACAGGGCTTATTGTCAGTGAAGTCCTTGGTGCTGTTTCCTAGCAGCTGAAAATGCATACATCTCTCCTCTCTCCTGCTCACTCTGCCCTTCCAGCCTGCAGCAGTTCCCTCTAGAGGTTCATTCTGTCACCAGCAGATTACCCATTCTGCCTGGCTTTGTGTCATCTGCCTGACAATGTCACTGAGCAGAGGAGGGATCCCAATGAATGAGACAGTCACTCTGAAGTGTGCCCGACCTTGCTCACCTCTTTCAGCCTGCCCATCCCCCAGATTCTCTTTGCGCTGTGCTCATGTGTCTTCTAGGATCTGTCTTTGGGCTCAGCTGTTTGGCTCATGAAGACCACTGTAGGTGTGTGTATGTGTATGTGTGTGTGTGTGGGGGGGGGGGCTTGCTTCTGTCTCAACATGCTGACTGTTTCTTTCCTGTTGGGATTGTGGAATCCTGGGTTTCTATTTAATTCTGGAACTACTCTCAGTAGCTCCCCAGGGCTTCATCTGACCCCACACCTTACACAACTTCTTTTTACATCCTCCTTCATGATGTCTTGCCTCTGAGCACTGCTACGCTAACCTTCAGTTCAGGTCTGCTGTTAGGAGGTTCCATGAAAATAACACAGGGGGAAGGGAGGCTTCTTATAGCAAACACCGCTATCTCAGCCCTCATGGTTCACTTAGGAAGATAATACACGGCGCAGAGGCGGCGGAGGGCGGGGCCCCCGTCATTGATACATTGGTATCAAAGGCAAGGTGGATTAGAGGTCTTCTCTATCACAGACCTGTAAGGAAATCCTAGTTGAGAAAGAAGGTGGTGGGGACTCATCCCCTTAACCCCTATAGTCTTGTCACCACCTCTTCAAAGCCACTTTCTTGGAGTGCCCCTAGAACTTGAAATCTCTTTCCTCTCACAGCTGATCTTCCTGTCACAGTTGGCTCCCAGTGTCATCTTCTTCCCACAGGATCTGCTGCTGGCTCTCAAAGGGTATTTCCACGGGGGAGGGAAGGGTATCTAATGTGATTGCTGCTGGCCAGCTTCCCATCCATTGTCCAACTGTTCTTCATTGGTCTGGGCAGCTAGCCCCATGCATGCACAACATGAGGCGGCTTATCAGCACCATTTCCCACACAGGACTGGCGAGTCCAGCGGTGTGCTGTCACCTGCTGTAGGAGAACAAAGGCCTTCTCCCCCCATCTTCTTCCCCAGAGTGCTGGGAATCAGGCCAGCTTCATTCTGTGTTTTCAAACATGCTAGTTTCTGTGGCAGCTTTTATAATGATTATCTCCCGAGAGTCTTGGCCTCAAAACACTTTATTTATTGAGGGTGGAAAAAAATTCACCCTTTTTAACCATTAAAACCAAGAAGGTATAGTTTTACTGGAATGTTTTCCCTTGTGGGAAAATCTCTCCTTTGCCGCTTGAGGGGAGCCATTGGCCATAGTGTGCACTGACTGGATGGGACCAGCCTATGGCAGAGAGCCAGGGCTCATAGGTCAGATACACAGGTATTTTCTAGAACGTGTTTTGTGCTATCTTTCTAAGTCCATAAATTCAGCCCCTGGGCATACATTGCTTTGTGAGACTTGTACTCTTCCACGTGAGTAAGTCCAGTTATTCCCTGGGAGAGCGAAGGTGACATTCTCAGGGAGGAAGAGAAGAGCAGAAATGTCTCTGGAGTGGGTGGCACTGTGACTGTGTGGCACACACAGTAAGTATAAAATAGTAACGTGTTGCTGGCAGCAGGGAGAGTATTTATAGCAGAGACCTAAGGATGACTGGGGAGGAAAAACCCTCTGAATAGTGACTGGCGGAGAGGCTCCAAGCTGATGTTTTGTCTAAAAGATATTCTTATTTCTGCCTGAGACCTGGAAGCTACAGGATCACCAAGACAGAATATTTGTGCTGGTCATAGATCATGAGCAAGTCACACTTCCTATAGCTCCGCCTCACACAAGATGGGAAGAACATGGCCGAGAGAGAAGTGCTTGGTAGCCTAGTGGATGCGTGTTTCACTGCTACGGCAGAATCCTCAGGAGGAAGGGGCACACACACATACACACACACACACACACACACACACACACACACACACACACACACACGGGTGGGAGGCTGAGAACCTGAGAACACCACCACTGTCTGTATGTTGGTGACATACACGTGGTATGGGCACATGGCCTGGGGAAGGTACAGTGGACCTGAGAAGGACTCAGTCAGAAATCGTAGACTCTGGTCGAGGGAAATGGAATGGGGTTAGAATTTGGTGTGTCACCTGAAGCATCTGCAATTGTTTAGAGATCAAAGGTCCTTATTAGCAAGGGAATCAACTTGCCAATGAGGTATCTCAAGTACTTTAAATCTTTTAACTTTATAACTGTGACTAGTGAACTCCATAGGCTGGGCTCAGTGCCTCGAGATACATCTTTTGGTTGGTGAGAATTCTCAAGCTTTTTATATTACTCTTCTCATTACTGTGACTGAATAGCAGGCATGATGGATATGGCTTGAGGGAGGAAGGGTTTGTGAGCTCATGGCTAAAGAGGACACAGTTCATCATGGTGAGGAAGGCATGGAGGCTGGGGCACTGTGTAGCCACAGGACTGTGTTTAAGACTTCAAGGCTTGTCACATCCCGACAAACCAGAAAGTGGAGAGCTTGGTTCAGAAGTGAGCCCACTGCCTATAACCTTTCAAAACCTACTCCCATACCCAATGAGCCCATTCCTCCAACTAAGGACACTTCCTAAGCACCCCCCGCACCCCCCCCCCCAGCCTCTTTAAGCTTCATTGCTAGAGTTCAAACACAGGAGCCGACAGGCCAGTACATATGTAAACCATACCAGTTTCTGATTTTGTTAAAAAGAATTGCCCACATTAAGTATCCATTAGAGTTAACACTGAAGTGGCTGAGCTGAGGTTTCGATCGAACAGACCAGCGAGACAGCAAATGGCACCAAACCTGCTTTAACTGCAAAGTGTGAACAGGATTTCAGGAAAAGAGAGTTAAAAATGGACAGATTCCCAAAGTCTTAAAAGAGGAGTTTCACCTCTTTCCAGAGCCCACTAATCTTAGTTTTCTCTTTTTATTTCTCTCTCTTCTAAAAATATTTTATCACCATTGTGGTCATCATCATCATCATCATCATCATCATCATCTCCATCACTGTGTGTGTGTGTGTGAGTGTGTGTGTGTGTCTCTGTGTGTGTGTGAGTGTGTGTCTCTGTGTGTGTGTCTCTCTGTGTGTGTGTACACATCCATATGGGTGTTCCATGACATGCTTGTGGGAGACAGAAGACAGTTTTTAAGAGCTGCATCTCCCCTTCCACCACAGGTTCTGGGAACAGAACTCAGGTTGTGAGCCTTGTGTGACATGTCCTGCCCCCCCACCCCCAGCCCTGACCTCATTTCACAGACTGGCTTTGAACTCACACCCCTCCTTGCTCCAACTTTCCAAGTACTTAAATTACAGGCATAGCACCATGCACAGCCAGTTTCTTTAACTGAGATTTTACCCTTTAAAAGTACATTAAAGGGTGTGTGAGTGTGTGTGTGTGTGTGTGTGTGTGTGTGTGTGTGTGTGTGTGTGTGTGTGTTTGTGTAGCATAGAAAAATACCTCCCACACAGCACTAGGAAAAAATAAACCTTAAAATATTTCAACTACTTTGGAGTCAGTAGCTGTATAAAAATATCTCATTGTCTGCATTAACATTTATTTCCTGAGCTGATTTGTTGAGTCTTCATTTTCCTTAGGAAATATTTGGCCTCTTCTCATTTGCTGTCTGGCTACCTCAGCAAGATTTATTATGTGTGTATTAAGTTCCCAAGAGGAATCACGAGTGCTCTTAACAGCCCAAGCTAGTCCTTTACATCCTTTACAGGATAATTAACATGGCATCCGAAGCACAGATATTCTGGAAGATCCAACTTTGCATTCCATAGAGAGAAACTTGACATTGCTTGAGTTCAACTTAGCAAGGGGTAGCTTATATTCTCATCTGCCCAATCTCCAGGTCACCTTGCCACCCTGTCACTGGAGCTAGGCTGAGTTCATTTCCCTTTATGTTTCTGATATGTTATTTTGTGTTATAGAAGGTAACCAGGTGGAGGCTCACACTGCAAGCCAGGCTGGCAGCCACTTAGCACATAGACTCACTTTCTCTATTGAATCAATGTCACTGCCTGGCGACTGCTTTGGAACTGGTCTTGGTTATGATGGAGCTGGATACTCTGATGCCCTGGGCACAACCATGCATAAGACTTTGCTGCAACAGAACTAGGCCTTCCTATCCTAGGTGGGGCATGGCTGTGAAAGATGCTGCTGCTGGCATTGAGAAGATGCTAAGGTAGAACCTGGATCTATATGAAGGCTGTAAGCTGTGTCTCAGTATGTACAACAGAGCTCTCTATCATCAGTGCTCACTGAGTTAGACATCAGAAAAAGCTGAGTGTTCATGGTGATCATCATTGGATGGTTTCCACATGGACAAGGGTGGAATTCAACATGGAATTGGACACTATTACGGACTTAGAGGTTAACAATACCCAATAGTGCATGAGAACACAGTCAGCATTGAGGGAGGGAGGCAGCCATTAGAAAATGAGATTTTAGGACCAGCCTAGGATACAGTGTAGAACTTGAGAGCTCAGAGGGTATGTGCTCATCATTTTCTTTTGTCACTGTGATCAAATACCCAACAGAAACAATTTAAAGGAGGAATAGTTTATTTTGGCTCATGGTTTCAGAGGGTCTAATCAATATCCTAGCCCAAACCCTTGTTTAAGACATTGTGGTGATTGGAGCTTGGAATTGATGTTGTTCTTTTACTTCTTGCTAGCTATGAGAAGGGAGAGTACTGGTGTTTGGCTCATCTTCTCCTTTTTTCTATTTCTGCTCACCCCCTTCCCCACCTGCTCCTGTATATATGCTGCCTCCATTTGGGTTGCTTCATTGCTCTGAGTTCATACTTTCTGGAGAGACCTCCACAATGCATGGAGAGGTGTACTTTAACCTTCTGTGCAATTCTAAATCCAGTCAGGCTGATAACAAAGACTAAGTATCGCAGAGGTTATGTGGTTAGGAAAAGCAGGAGTAGTTGGGTTAGTTTCTCATCAAGACAGTACTTAAATTCATGGGAACTGCAAAGACAGAGTCTGGGTATGGAGAAAGCCGGCAATAGGGTGAATCACGGCCCTGAGAACTGTGGAATTCAGTCAGAGTCCCAGTGATAATATGACCAACAAAAGGTGTCAAATGCCTGTCTGGAAAGATCACTCCATGCATGGCATCCACTGGATCTCCGCTAGGATGGAAACCACAGGACAAGGAGGCGGTGGGATAACAATGGTGGCAGTTCTGAGTCTGGTGCAAAGGAACTCTCAGCACACACCAATGCTCAGACCATCTGGAAGCTGTCTTAGCTGGCTTACAGTTGTTTTCTTCTCCACCAAACAAAGTGCCTATAGGTTAAAACCCAGGGAACTCAGAGGACGCGTGCACTAAGGTTTCAGTCAGTGTCTTAAGACATAAGAGTCTTCTCCACACTGAGGCACTTAGGACTCTAAGCTTTACCTGCTGAGCAAATGGGAAGTCAGAGCTTAGTAGGAAGAAATGGGGGCTGTTAGTTGAAATGATGGTCATCTGGAGGAATTAACTATAAAACAATAATCCTAAAATTTCTAATCTGATAATGAGGCTTCTCTGTCTTCTAAAGAAAGTGTGCTATGCACGTGAGCATGCTTACACACACATGCATACACAGATACATACACATATACACACACATATAGACACACTCATATGTACACACACATACACACATACATATACGTGCATACTTATACACACATATATACACATACATACACATATAAATACACACATATACACACATACATACACATACATACATACACAAACATACACATATACGCATATACATGCATACTTATAGACATATACCCATATAAATATTAACACATACACACATACACATGCACACATATACACACACATACATGTACATATACACACATACACACATAAATACACACACATACATACACACATATACACACATACATACATATACATGCATACATACACACATATACACAAATAAACACATACATGCACACACATATACACATAAATGCACACATACATACATACATACACACACATGCACACATACATACACATGCACACATACACACATGCATACAACTTTAATATATGAACACAGCTGGTCTGAAAATGATCAGTGGAGTGCTGAGAAGAGACTTGACATTATATCTTGGCATCTCATCATTTAATGGAGACTAGCTGCTTCCATTAGCAACGTATA